>NC_056728.1:1898969978-1899199978 GCF_019279795.1 Protopterus annectens
TTGTATGCTTTATTGTTACATCGTTCTTTCTTCATAGGTAGATATATACACATAAATATATATATATATTAATTATATTATATATCTGTATATACTTATATACATTTCCTATGCTGGGCACTGCTTTGACCCACGCAATCTCACTCAGACTTGCTTACTGGTACTTATATGTGTTTACTGCTGCTTATTTGTGCTTACACCTGCTTACTAGTACCTTATTCATTATGACAGTGCCACTTTGCTTGAATGATATTTATGTTAAATATATCATGCGATACTCTTATGTCAGTTTTACAGCAAAACGACATTCATTCCACATGGAAAATGATATGCACTATTTTTGGACTCGAACCGTGAATGCCTGTTTGTTACGTGGATGCTCTAAACACTACACTATTAACATTTATGTTGATTCCACATGTTTTTCTCTATTTGACTGAATTTGATGTGTAAGCTATGCTCGGCGGAGGGCAGTGATGCACAAACATGCTGCACTTTGCTTACACCTTTGATATTGCAGCAATTCAAATGTATAATAGGGACACGGGGAATCTGATTGTGAAAGTTCTAGGGACAGGGCTCAACATTCCACTACATGCTTGTGTGTTTACTACTTTGATTTTATTTCACTGTTCGTGGGCACTCTTGTATGCTTAGCATACATTTCGGTATCCATGGACACTGAATTACTGACTTACTATTAGAGCCGGGCTCTACTAGTAGGCATAGTAGGTTTTGCAACTGTTGGGGCATGTTTACGCCTTCGTAGAGCACTTGTACACGCCCCCTGCACTCGCACACATTTCCTATGCATGTCAAGCATGTGGCAGGATGTCCTCATACATATTCATATGGCGCTGCTGCACCATCTGTAGTGAGGATGCTTGGCACAAGGCTAAAACCGTCCTTGCGCCGACCTTCTTGAATCCCGGGGGTCATCAGCATATAAGAGGATTTCTAACTGGGGTAGGTCAAGGTGTGATTTACCTATAAAAGTGGAAAAGAGTATCGGGGCAAGTATTAATCCCCATTGTACCCCTGAAAGAATGTAGGCAGTATGCAATACAGAGGAATCAATCTTGATAGTAAAGAATCTATTAGTTAGAAAGTCTTTGGACCATTGTGTGGATTTAGTGCTGATACCAATACCTAGGAGGTGGACTAGTAATACTGAATGGTCCACCATGTCAAAGGCTCAGTTCAGGTTAATGAAAATGGTGCCAGTAAGCATTCCTTTGTCCATAATGTTCAATATATTTTTGATTAGAGTCCACAGTGCAGTTAATGTACTTCTTCCTGCCCAGAAGCCATGTTGTTTGTAGGAGATCAAATGCTATATTTTCCAGTGGCAGTTAGTGAGAATACGTTTTGCCTCAAGATAAGCAGATCGGTTGGCTTAAACCACTAAAGAAACATTTGAGTATGGTTTTATGTAGGAGCATTACACCACCTCTATCATTCCTAGTTCCAGGATGGAAGTGAAACTTTTGGTTGGAACATGGGAAAAAAATGGTGAATGCGGTTGTGATCATTTTTGGCTATAGAGGTGTTCATATGACCCCACTTGTTAGGTACACTTAGCTGCACTGAGCAGAAGGACTGTCTGACTATTGTCATTATGTGATGATGAAATGAGAGGGAATTATCGACCCATGTTTCAAAGTATCTAACAGCATTTTTTATTTTGGACTGTGGTGTTGTCTATGTTGTAATCTGAGTGGAGCATTTAATTTTAGTCAATAATAACTACAACAAGTCTTTACAGGTATAATTCATGCTGATTGGCTTGGATATCAGAGTGGGATTTCAAAATGACTCCCAGTTTACAGTCATCTGCAAACTTGGTCAGACAGAGATTTTGTTTCATTCTGTTGAGATTGAAAAGTAAATGCTGGACAACAGCTGTACTAGCACTGAGTCCTGCAGTACACCACCAGTTTATCTTCATGCTCTCTGATAAAATACCTGTTACCCGTACTGTGTGGGCTCAGTCTTTTATCTAATTTGCTATCCACCTTACCACACAGGGAACTATTTTTAATGCATTGAGCTTATATACTATGTTGGGATGGGGATGATGTCAAAAACATGAACTATGTCAACAGCCTGTGCCATCCTCTCAAAGAAGATAACTAGATTAATTACATAGGATATATTCTTGACACAGCCAAACCGCTGTCAATGTAGTTTGATTAGCTGTTTAATATTAGAGTTTATTAGGTCAGCTGTAATGTGTTCCATGGCTTTTTAAATTATACTTGACAGACTGTTGGGCCTATAATTCCATGATTAGTGTTAGGGCCATTCTTGAGAAGTGAGGATGTTTTGAGCGGTTGTTTATTTTAAGTATGCATTTCTTTTATTCTTGAGTTTATTCATGCTAGAAGACAACTAAGGTGGTTTGTTTTTAAATGTCCCTGTCAGTTCTATGTATATTTATTTAAATGGGCACACAACTCCTCTGTGAAGTTACCTCTGTGGCACCATCTGGGGTGATGCTGCTGTGTGTGAATTTTAAAACTTTGTTATAGAATTTTTTTAATTCCTTGAATTCTGAGATATTTATTTCAGTGCATTTAGGCATTCATATGTTGAAGGTCACTAGTTTATGATACAACTTAACTGATGAAAGAGGGTATAGTACATGAAGAAGCTATATTGGTAAGTCCCAGGCCAAGAGTATTTTGTCCTCTAGTGAATTTGCTAGCAATCTGTTCAATTGAGTTTTTGTTTATTAAATCAAAAAACTTTGGGGTAGGTCCTACATAGGGGGAATATGTGCTTCAGTTTATTGAGGAGTATATAAAGTTTCCAGAAATGACGGAGTTCTTATTTATAGTAAGGCCAGAATTCTTATTTACAGTAAGTCCATCAAGTACATTTAGGGACTTTATGTGATTTTCAGGGGACATAGTATATGTCCTATAAAAGGGTATAAACTGACAGTTGGTCTTGTTTAGTGTTATTTGGAGCTCAGTGAATTATGTTTAGGGGGTCTCTGTGACTTTGCTTAAAAGTGATATGGTCCCTAACAAATATGGAAATGCCACCACAGTTGCCATGGGAACTGAGGGCATGGTAGGAAGAAAACATAGATATGGAGGCAGTATTTGCTAGACATTTAAAACCATTTTTAGCAATTTCACAACTATTAATATGTTCCAGTGCAGGCGAGCCTCAATTTCAGGTAGTTTGATGTTAAGACTACTTACATCTAGCCACGCCACCTTAAAATGTTGATGTGCATGACCTTATGAAGGGGCAATGATAGGTGCTGCTCATGACAGGGCTGCAGGGGAGTGTGACAGTATTGAACTACAAAACATAGATTGGCTTGGCTGGTAAGTTGTGTTACAGTTGAGCCAGAAAGGTACTGGTTTTGGTCATTGTAGTGTCCGCAGCAAGGAGTGGAGGCACCGATGGACAGTGTGTCTAATGAAGCTGCCTCTAGAATTATGTGTGCCATCTGCACTGTAAAGAAATCACTAAGGAAGACTTAACTGGTTGGTACATATGAGTTCAGAACAACTTCCCCTAAATATATTAAAATGGTCATTGACTCCCTTGTAGTTGCTCTCACCATACTCATGAAAATAAGTATTGCATGGATAGCACTGTTCACAGCTATTGTTAAAAAGCTCATGGTACTGCGTTTCTTAAAAGTGGTACTTCAGCTGAACTCAGTACAGACTAATAGCCATATTAAACATCATCTCAAAAATTCTTGGATGCATTGTTGCACCACCAACCTTATGGTCACATAAAATAATTCAAATAACCCTCAATATGGCTTTAATAAAAATACTTCAGCGAATACACCTCTCACATCTCCCACTACGCAAGAGCTGATCTTCATAGACAACAAACTCTAGTAGAATATTTTCTTGTCTGTCCAAATCCTTTAATTCCATTAGCCATTCATGATTTCTGATCAGACTAAATGACTACAGCCAGAGCCGGTCCAAGCATTAGGTGGCCTGGGCAGTTGACTACGGCCCATTGGTCAGGGGGCTGCCACAACATTTACTTTCTTTATTACAAACAAAATGGATGCCTTCTTTGACTTTCTTTCTTTAAGAAGCCCCTCTGTGTGTGGGAAACATGTTCCTAATATTCTGGAGAAACATGAACTCATGTTGCAATTAAAGCTGAACTCTTTTAGGAAGCCTGGACTATACTACTGTTTAATTAAAAGTGTACTGGATCCCATATATTCTGGAGAAACATGAACCCGTGGCAATTAAAGCTGAACTCTTTTAGGAAGCCTGGACTAAACTACTACTGTTCAATTTAAAGTGTACTGGAACTTAGCAAATTGCCACATTGTTTACATGACTAATTTTATTTTATTTTATTTTATTCTACCAGCTGGTTTTAAATACAAGTTTAAATCAGTTGTAATTTAAGCATATATTTTGTTTCCATCTTCATAAATTTTTTCTTATTATTTTTTTTCTTTTTCTGGTTCTCTTTTTTTCCACTTTATTCAAAGTGATGTGTAATAACAATACTAACTAATCATACAATGATATTTTTATAGATAGTTTTTAGGGTTCTTGTACACAGGCCTGAAGAAGTCTAGAAGGATGAAAGCGATCTTTGTTAACAATAGGCTATGAAAATAGAATATGATTTTTACAATTGATCTTTTCCATGCAAACTGTATACGTATACATTTGTATGGATCACCTTCATTTCATCAACAGTTCATTTCACTGACACTCAACTCAGTAGGCCCAATTCACTGAAAATTAATTTCACTGGCATTTCGTTTCACTGACACTCATTTCGTCAACAATGATATATGGCCTATTCCCCACTGCAGAGTGACCTTGGAGTTAGAATAGATAGTAAGGGGGGTGTGGGGGGTACAGCCCCCCACATTGGGGTTGTGTGGGGTGTGAAGCCCCCACATACTAGGGTTCTATATTTTTTTTTTGGAAATAGTTATTCATTGCACTTGTAAGAATACATCTGTATACTGTAAAACGTTTATGATATGTGGGGGGCTTTGCCCCCCACACCCCCCATTGTGGGGGTTGTGCCCCCCACACACCCCTTACTATCTATTCTAACTCCAGGGTTGCTCTACAGTGGGGAATAGGCCATATATCATTGTCAACAAAATGAGTGTCAGTGAAATGAAGTTTCAGTCACTTGGGCCTGCTGACTCGGTTGTCAGTGAAATAAACTGTCGACGAAATGAAGGTGACCCATTTATATATATATATATATATATATATATATATATATATATATATATATATATATATATTGCCAGATGGACTAAGGTTAATATATTTCCAGCCATGTAGTATATCATCTTGGATAAAATCACAGACTTAATAATCTGCTTAATAATCTGGTTAAATAAGAGGTACCACATCATTATAAATTTTAAAGTACATAAGGGTTATATTATTAAGGCAGCTACTAAGTAGGGCACGACCAGCTCAAATGTCACACTGATGGGAGAAGGGATGTGAATTTAACATGTGTGCCAATAACACTTTGTTTTACAGCACAATAAACCGCTCCCTTGCCTGATAAAAAGTATATATATATATATATATATATATATATATATATATATATATATATATATATATGTATATACATTTAGAAACCTTGTGAGGTTTTACTTGTAATACTTAGATCTCTTGTCTGTGTACTTAATAAAGGATTTTCGACTGGAAACAGACTGCCTGCTTTGCTTGGATTACTTTTGCATACTTAGTAATTCTGTACAATTATATATATATATATATATATATATATATATATATTTTTTTTTTTTTTTTTAACTCAAGATGTGTGTACGTTTGCTTCTTCTACTATTATTGTCTGATCTGATTAATATACAGTGATTAACTAGAGATATATGGACTGAAAATCTTCCACACTTCCAGAATTATTGCTGTCTGATGACACTGCATCCTGAAATTAAGCACAGGCACAACATTCCATCAGTAAACTGTGTGTGTCTGTAATGCCCTAGTTAGGGATGGCAGGTAAGTTACTTTGCTCAAGCTCAAACCATGTATGTTGGTTACAGGAGACAAGAGCCTGAATCCTCTATATCAACTACCAAACAACTCTAAGTAATTGAGTTTTAGTGGATTTTCAAGAAAATTTGAGTTCCAGTGCATTTTCAAGGAATTGTGAGCTTGAAGTAAAGACGAGTTTACTGCTGCTCATGCTAAGTCTGTTTTTAATGTCCAACTGTTTTCTTTAGCAAATGGTCATCACTATTGTGCTAGAAAAGTTGAAAGCAGTATGTTAGTAGCACAACAGGTAACACACTTGCTTTGATGTAGAAAGTTGTGGGTTCTACCCCCACAAAATGTAAATGGATTGCTTATTTTTTGTTTACTTTAAGTGGGTGGGGGTTGGGGTTGCTGCAGTCTTGAGTGTGTCCTCATTTGGATGAGATGCCTAGTAACTATGAACCTGTTGTCAGCTTACCATCCATTCCCTATTGCAATATTACCAGCTTAACATTTTTTTCAATGTAACATAGGCAATTTATTCTTCAAAAGCAGCAGGCACTGAATTTGTTGATGAAACACTGAAATATATAATTATTTGCAAGCAGCTAATCTTCAGTGGTTACAGTTCTCTTTAATGTGGAATTATTCAGAAGATTTTTACTTCTGCAGAGAATGTACAAATTGACGAAAACTGACAGATAGTAATGACAGAAGTTTGAGTCGCCTTTTTTGGTTGAAATGTTCTGAAATGGGCAGCTTTGATTCATACAGTTTGTTTCATTGTTTATTGGAAACATGTTCAGAACTATAAATTTGAAACCCACTTTAACAACTGGTGCTGTATTATACAAAGAATATAATTTAATGCACTCACGAAGGTGAATCAAAGAAAATATGCATCTATCCATAGTCCTAAAATGTGTGCAAGGGGCCTATGATTTGCAGACAGCACAAAGGTAAACTTTATCTGCCACTGGTCAGATGCATTTTCTTTAAATGTGGGTTTCAGTGTTGTTTCAATGAATGAGAGTTTCAAGGGCAGAGACGTTTACTATTAATGTTACATCTGTTTTAATTGTGAGACTGTATTGCTTTGTTTAGCAAATGGCTATCAGTGTTTGTGCTATAAACTTTGAAATAAAAGTTTTAAATGAAATCCAGATATCTGTAATTATTGTAGAAGTAAAGCATAAAACAGTATGCACACTGAGAGTTTTGAACAGTGTTATAGTAACTTGGGAGAAATAACCATGTAATGGGACACTGGAATGGCTGTTTATGTGTGTTGGGGGGTGCTGCTGTGTGCGGATGGGGCGGCCCATTGAATTACCCTACCTAGGTCCTCACTGACCATGAACCTTCTCTGACTCCAACCTTGTTGGAATATCCTTAAATCAACTTCAGCAGTATGAAAAACATAAGAAAAACGCAACTTGGTGGGGGTATGAATTACCACCACTCTTTGCCTCAATCAAAAGTATTTCCTAAATATCAATAATTGAACAACTGCTTTTTAATACGACTGTGGTGGTGGTGCTGCGGTAGCATTGTCGCCTCACAGTTAGACGTTGCCCGTTCGATTCTCAGTTAGACCGTCTTCTGTGTGGCGACATGCATGAACGGGCGTTCCTTCATTGAAGGTTGTGCATTAAGCCCGGCAAGCCAGCACGTAAAACTCTACTGCCAATCATTAGCAGACAGGAGTTCCGCTGTGGCGACCCCTAACCGGGAAATGCCGAAAGACACAAACAAATGTACATTCTATGACTAGCCAAAGTGCCTATCTCTTTATCATAGTAAACACAGATGACATAATGCTCCTATTCTCAGTCCAAATTTACATTATTATAGAAATCCTGAAAATGTGCTAATCTACTCCAAGTGGGTACTCACTGCAAAAAGGATTAAATATAGCCTTAATTTCTTTTACTTACAAGACCAAATTTCACAGAGTCATACCAAATGACACTTAATCCTTAAGACAGCATACAACCACCACCATTAATAAATATAATACATTACACAGGCTCAACAGGATATATTACTATCTATCCTCAAAAATCAAAACCTAAGTACAGCCTTGTTTCCAACACACTCTATACTCTTCTATGACTATGTTATATACACACATTTAGCAAATTATTTCTATACCAAATCCAACCAGTTTAATTAATACAAATAAAAAAAAAAAAAAAACATATTGAGGCAGTGGGATATCCATCCAGAACAAATCAGTACATCACCATCACTGAGCTCCAATCATCTTTCTTCCTGAAGAAGATTAATTACCAGTCACAAAGCTATGCCAATTAAAAAAATACTGTTTACACATTATCAAGACATATTCCCACTTGCGATATATAATTAATAACCCACATAATCCTACTTGCATGTTAAGATAATCAAATAATGCATGTATATACATTTCTAGAAATGACATCTCTAGTTGAGTCACACTCTTCTAAAGCTTCATTTTCCATGCCTGAAGACAACTCCTAACAACTTTTTCAAGCATCACAAACAACTCTGGCGTGAAACCACAACATAGTAACCATTTCATTGCCCTTATTAAAATGCATGTTGGATACCATAAATGGAATCACTCCAAAAGTATCAGGCGTTTTAGACAATAAATAACAATGTTGTCACTAACATGATCACCTGAATATAAATAGAAATGTATTCCTGACAAATTAATTTCCAAATGTGCACATGATTGACTCATAAACATGTGCATACATATGTGTGTGTATGTATATGTATATGTATATGTATATATATATATATATATATATATATATATATATATATATATGTATATATATATATATATGTATATATATATATATATATATATATATATATATATATACACATGCATACATATATATATATGTGTGTGCGTGTGTGTGTGTGTGTGTGTGTGTGTGTGTGTGTGTGTGTGTGTGTGTGCATGTGTGTGTGTGTGTGTGTGTGTGTGTGTGTGTGTGTGTGTGTGTGTGTGTGCGTATATATATATATATATATATATATATATATATATATATATATATATATATATATATATACACACACACACACACACACATGTGTGTGTGTGTGTGTGTGTGTGTGTGTGTGTGTGTGTGTGTGTGTGTGAGTGTGTGTATTTGTTTCCTTTAATTGTAGAATAGTTTATTAATTACCATGGATCGCAATTCTTCAGCTGTAGTGATATTACTGTAGTATACAGTTCAAGGTTTTTTTTTAGCTTTGAGTTATGTAATACAACCAAGAATGACATCTCTGTTATCCCCACTGATTGCTATCTTGTACTGTACCTTGGTTTTACTTCTTCGAGATTTCCCCATTTTACTGTATTCATAAAGGTTACAGTATTTACTACTATGCCTCTTATTCTTTTTTTCTGTAGTTATATTTGTAATGATAAAACATTTCTCACCAAAATCTCACCTGAAATTTGGGCACAGGGCCACCCGGATATCCTGATCAACAGAAAATAGGCAAACTGCCACATCGGGCTATGACTGCCAACTCCATGCCATGGTTTCACACTAACTTTTAAAATACTGCCTTCTCTTTCTTTTAAAGTCCATGGGGCCACATTATACCCTGTACCTCAATGTCCCTGATCTTTGATCTCTTCAGCAGGCGGTGCAAGCTGATAGCAGAGATGTATATGGAAGAAATCTATGCATGGCAAGAGGCAGAACTGTCCAGTAAGATGGCCAGTGTTTTGCATAGGAGACTGGAACTGCAGCAGCAAAGAAGTCCTGGAAGAAACACCAAAGGCAGAAGGACTATGAGAGGGGATAGTACAGGGAGATGAAGGTTGGTGTCTTGCATTAGTTTCTACAGGTACTGGATTTAAAGATGTGTGAAGTATGCAGACATCCCTAGAAGCACACCCACTGAAGCTTAAATGAAGTAAGTATCTAGGCCATCTATAAGCAAATTAAAAAATAATCAGTGTTATGGACATAAGTTATATAGATCAGACGTTTGGTCACATCACATTGAAATATCCCAAAAGCATCTGGCAGAATGTCCACCGAGTCAGTGATGTGGTGGAAAGCTTCCTCTTCACTCACCTTTTATTTACTGTACCCATCCATGCAGTTGCTTGTGTGCATGTCACTACTACCCTGATATAGACTTTCCAGGACAGCACCGCAACAGCTACTAAGGTTACTCCACATTCTAGAGCACCTCCTGCCATCTGCAGTTGTACTTATCAGTTCCTTCTACTGTTTAGAAAAGTTTATTCTTTGATGGAAAAACACATACAAACCCAAGTCACTTGCAGATATTTGCAACAAATAGTGGTACACACTTGCACTATGCAACAACAAATATCCTACAATAACATCTATTAGCAATGACTAACCTTAAACAAAAGCATGACTCATGACACAATAGGGTGCTAGTGCACCCCACACATGGCAATATGTAACAGGTCAGTTTACACACAGGTGTAGGTATAGGGCAAATGATTGAATAACATTAAGCACGGCATACACCAAGCAAAGATAAGTAAACATAGTGCACTGTGATGATCATCCTGTCCGTGTACATACTGATAATATTTGGTCAGCTATACAGCCAACAGTAGTAACCCAACAACAATCCCATGTGATTTGTCTAAAATGGTTACCTCATATGAGGAGGAGGGTTATCAGATCACATAGCATGGCCTACACCAGCAATTGGTGCACATTTGCATTACTGTGGTAGCCCTCCACACAGCTGCAGGTGAATTACACTTGAAAGAATGCACAGAATTGCATGTGTAGGGTCAGTTGTGTCTATGGTAAAGCATCATGTTGTGCTCCACTATACCTTGCAGAAGTGTGTGACACAGACATAGATGTTTGCTTTGTGACACTGGTGTACCCTGTGTGGTCATGGAATGACCAGACACAGATCTACTGCAAGGACATGTGAACACAAGGAACATGTGATGTATATGTACTCCAAAATTCAGTAAGGGCATCTTATATATAGTGAAAGTTATACCATGGTCATACATGTAACCTACTATTTTCAGTATATGTAATTAAATTATATGGTGTTTGCTGGCTGCACTCTGCAGTATATTGTCACAAATGAATGCTGCAGAGATGGAAACTGTGCCTCTAAAGCTCAGGATATACCTAAATGATAAATTGCTCAACTTATGCACTGCCATTCTCTGCAGCCATAGATGATAACATATATGCAGGCAGTGTGATGAAGCACAGTATACCTACTTCACAGGTGTGTTGATTTCATTAGAAAATTGCAGGTGCTAACTTCAGTGGCCATTCTGCAGCGTTGCTTTGTATAGGTACTGTTTCATGTTCTACTGATTAGTAAAGCAGCACTTTGCAGTCATGTAGGGACTCTACCAAATCAGTGATGGCATTCCTGAATCACTGTACATCGAGTAATTCAGTGGACACAATTTGTTATCATGTATTGTTGCAATGCACAGGATATAATGGTTAATATTTTAAATCCCAGTGGACTGTGGATCTCAGTTTTGTTATGCTGGAAGAGAGATATGAACTTCAGTCATAACAAAAGGAAATAATACTTCTCATTTATAAATCCAAATGTCAAGTCTTTTAATACAGTGCAGAACTCTAAGTAACAAAGCAGTCTGACAAGAGATATTTTTTAGCATCTATCTTAGAAAAGAGAAAAGTGTTATCAAGGCCAGTTCTACAGAGTAACATTATCACCTTGGCTTGGTTTAACAATCTTGCTTGGTACCACATTGCACCAATGAACCAGAACTGAGTAGTAAGGCTGTCTGTTCCTTTGAAAGGCTATCGCTGTCATGCCAGGCAGGTGTGTCTACCGGTCTCTTAATCAGCATCATAATCAAAGCTGAAACAATCAGCTGGCATTCTTGGAAAAGCATGGACATACTGCCCTTGATTGTTTTTATTTATGCAGCATTGCTTTTAGCTGCACTTCTTATTCTGGGATGAAGAGAGGCACTTCTCATTAGTCCCTGGGTTTGAAGTCCTGCAAAATAGGTAGTTTTTAACAACTTAGTGCTACATTCACACTGCAGCCGCACTCTGGGTTTTATGCAAATAGATGCTGTGAAGGCATGTTTTAAATTCAAACTACTCAGCATTGTTGCCCTTTTTAAGCAGTAATGTCTATCAGTTTATGCACAGAATCTTCAGTTGGAGAATAAAATGTCACTGATGAGATGATCCTATCTAAATTGAATATCTTATATTTAGATGTGTTTTTTTTCAGCCAGTTTCTACAGTTGGGCAGTCATGCTTGCTGGTTGCAATTACATATTCAAGGTCAGGCGGTTAGTGCCTCTACTCTGAGATTGCTCAGTTTAAAATGATTTTATTACCTGTAGTTTAGCTAAACATCTGAGCAATTTTCTATTTCCTCCCAAATACATTTGGGAATAAATTTTAAAGCACCAGTCATATATACTGAAGAAAATAAATAAATAAATGCATGCCAGCATTCACTCATATCGTCAACTGTACATATAAACACACACACACGCATACATGCATGCATACATACAAGCATACATACATGCATACATACATACATACATAATCATTCTTTGTCTGGCAAAATGTAGTTCTTGCATAAACATTTGCTTATTGCTATAGTGTTTTGAAGTTTATGTTATTTATACACTTTTCAGATATGTGCAAATTACATTTCACCAAAGATCGGTGTTGTAAGTCTGAATTCCATGCTTTGATTTTGAAGGTGTATAATATGATTCTAAAAATGATAGCCTGTGACACATCATCTACAGATTAAATATTTACTTGCATGGTCATAAAAGACCTAATAAACTACAATATTAAAAAAAATTATAAAGACTTGATCCCCTGAATTGTTAAGGGTAGATGCTGTCTAATAAATATGGCATATATATATATATATATATATATATATATATATATATATATATATATATATATATATATATATATACATATATATATATATATATATATATATATATATATATGTGTGTGTGTGTGTGTGTGTGTGTGTGTGTGTGTGTATGAAGGAGATTGGAGACTGTAAAGTGGTGGCAGGGGAAAGTGTAGTTAGGCAGCATAGGATGGTGGTTTGTAGGATGACATTGGTGATCAAGACGAGGAGGATGAGTGTGAGGGCAGCACCAAGGATCAAATGGTGGAAATTGAAAAAGGGTAATTGTGAAGTGATGTTCAGGGAAGAGTTAAGACATGCACTGGGTGGCAGTGAAGAGTTACCGAATAGATGGGTAACTACAGCAGAGTTAGTAAGAGAGATGGCTAGAAGTGTGCTTCGTGTGACATCTGGAAAGAGGAAGGAGGACAAGGAGACCTGGTGGTGGAATGAAGAAGTACAGGAGAGTATACAGAGAAAGAGGTTGGCGAAGAAGTGGGATTGTCAAAGAGATGAAGAAAGTAGACAAGAGTATAAGGAGATGAGGTGCATGGCAAAGAGAGAGGTGGCGAAGGCTAAGGAGAAGGCGTATGAAGAGTTGTATAAAAGGTTGGACACTAAGAAGGGAGAAAAGGACCTGTACTGATTGGCTAAACAGAGGGACCGAGCTAGTAAAGACGTGCAGCAAGTAAGGTGATAAAGGATAATGAGGGAAATAAATCACAAGTGAGGAAAGTGTGTTGAGCAGATGGAAAGAGTACTTTGAGGGGTTGATGAAAGAAGAGAATGAGAGGGAGAGAAGGTTGGATGATGTGCGCATAGTGAATCATGAAGTGCAGTGGATTAGCAAGGAGGAAGTAAGGATAGCTATGAAGAGGATGAAGAACGGAAAGGCTGTTTGTCCAGATGATATACCTGTGGAAGCATGGAGGTGTTTAGGTGAAATGGCAGTGGAGTTTTTAACTAGATTGTTTAATGAAATCTTGGAAAGTGAGAGGATGCCTGAGGAATGGAGAAAAAGTGTTTTGGTACCGATTTTTAAGAATAAGGGTGATGTGCAGAGCTGTAGTAACTACAGAGGTATAAACTGATCAGTCACAGCATGACATTATGGGAAAGAGTAGTGGAAGCTAGGTTAAGAAGGGAGGTGAGGATTAGTGATCAGCAGTATGGTTTCATGCCAGGAAAGAGCACTACAGATGCAATGTTTGCTCTGAGAGTGTTGATGGAGAAGTACAGAGAAGGTTAGAAGGAGTTGCATTGTGTCTTTGTGGATTTAGAGAAAGCATATGACAGGGTGCCTAGAGAGGAGTTGTGGTATTGTATGAGGAAGTCGGAAGTGTCAGAGAAGTATGTAAGAGTGGTACAAGATATGTACGAGGGTAGTGTGACAGCGGTGAGGTCTGCGGTGGGAGTGATGGATGCATTTAAGGTGGAGGTGGGATTACATCAAGGATCAGCTCTGAGCACTTTCTTATTTGCAATGGTGATGGACAGGTTGACAGATGAGATCAGACAGGAGTCCCCATGGACTATGATGGTTGCAGATGACATTGTGATCTGTAGTGAGAGTAGGGAACAGGTGGAGGAGACCCTGGAGAGGTGGAGATATTCTCTAGAGAGAAGAGGAATGAAGGTCAGCAGGACTAAGACAGAATATATGTGTGTGAATGAGAGGAAGGATAGAGGAATGATGAGGATGCAGGGAGTAGAGATGGCGAAGGTGAATGAGTTTAAGTACTTGGGATCAACAGTTCAGAGTAATGGTGAGTGTGGAAGAGAGGTGAAGAAGAGAGTACAGGCAGGATGGAGTGGGTGGAGAAGAGTGTCAGGAGTAATTTGTGACAGACGAGTACCAGTAAGAGTGAAAGGGAAGGTCTACAAGAGGGTAGTGAGACCAGTTATGTTATACGGGTTGGAGACAGTGGCATTAATAAAAAGGCAGGAGTCAGAGCTTGACGTGGCAGAGTTGAAGATGTTAAGATTTGCACTGGGTGTGACAAGGATGGACAGGATTAACAATAAGTATATTAGAGGGTCAGCCCAGGTTGGAAGATTTGGAGACAAAGCCAGAGAGGCAAGATTACATTGGTTTGGACATGTGCTGATGAGGGATGCAAAGTATATTGGGAAAAAGATGCTGAGGATGAAGCTGCCAGGTAACAGGAAAAGAGGAAGGCCTAAGATAAGGTTTATGGATGTGGTGAGAGAGGAAATGCAGGTGGTTGATGTCACAGAACAAGATGCAGAGGACAGGAAGAAATGGCAACAGTTGATCTGCTGTGGCGAGTGGACGCACTTTCCAAACAGTGTACCTTGAACTTGCTAAAGCTTTTGATACTACAATACATGCCAACATTATTAATAAGCTAAATGCTCTTGAACCATTCACTGTGTACTTTGATGGATAGCAAATTGAATGAGAGACTGAAACTGTATAGTGAGGAGTCAGGTGTGTCTTCATAGGGCATGAAAGTAACCAGTGGAGTACTATTAACACAGGGTTCCAGGAAAGGACTTTTATTATTTGGCATACATTTTTCTGACCTCCAAATCAAAAATAAGGAACTGAGGTTAAACAATTTTGTTGACAATTGTAAAGTGGGCTTTATATCTGAATATCCTTTATGCAAAAACTATAAAGTGAACTTAAACTTTAACATCTGGTATGTTGAAAATAGGCTTAAACTAAATGCTAAAAAATGCAGTATTGATGCATTTTACAGACAAACTCCCTACCCAGCTTATAGCATGGAAAACATCACACTCAAAAATGAAAATGTTGTAAGACACCTTGGAACATGTGCAGATAACTCATTGTTATTTGACCATCACATTGTAATTGTGGTCAGGAAATCCTTTTATCTGGAACAGCCTACTGCAAAGATTATTTTTTTGAGGTGTAAACAAGTTCTGACCCCACTATATTGGTTCATAGATCTGTATTAGGCTAATGGAAAGTGGGGCCTTTACAAGCCCAGGCATGCAACCTAAATGTCTCCCACAAGTTAATGTGCTGTTGAGGTTATTTTAAGGGGATATATTTTAGCAAGAGCATGATTTAACTATTGCCTTCTGTCCACCAGAGACATAGGTTCCATACCACAGGTGAATTTCTCATTTCCCATCCATTGGTCCAGGTTAGACATGAATAGGGTTAGGGAAGAGTTTTGATTTACATGGATGGAAGGCCTGTTGCAGAGAATGGTAATTTTCTGGCACTCATACCAGTCCCACTATTTATGGGATAAGCAAAATTTAAATCCTTGGATCTAGTAGTTCTGATGGTGTTCATTTTGCAGATATGCAAAAGGTTCATCAGAGCAGTATCCAATTATGCTTTGAATTCCAGGCATAGATCACATCTTAGGCTGTAGGCAACAGAGTACAGAGATATGGCTTTCAGATAATCGGCGTAGGCATTTTGTCAATGCCTTGTATTCTTTGTTTAATGACCTACTGTGGATGTTCTAGCTATTGCATGTACATGGTCAGGTATGTACTGAAGGAGGCGTTATATTCAATATGGGTCTGATGAGGGTTGAATAAAGTGACATTATGACCTCCCTGGACCTGGATGCCATATGCTTACTTAGACGTTGTGCAACATAGAATGAGTTTCGCATTACCGTAGACACATGTTGGTCATAAGCCAGGTCACTATCTATATACATCCCCAAATCCCTGACTATTTTTCTACTCTTGGGGGTGTTTTAATTATGACATAGTTTCCCATGGTTGTCACCTTCAAAAAGGTATTATTATGCATTTCTTGGCATTGAATTTGAAGCTGTGGAATTGACACCAGTCATTTGTCCGTGTTAGACCTTCCAGCAAGATGCTTCTTTCTTGGGGGGAATTCAGTGATTTTAAATAGTTAGTAATCATCTGCAAACCTGGTCAGCCAGAGGACCTTAACATTGGACTTGACTTCTGAGAAATAGGAATGGACCCAGCATGGAGCCCTTATTAGGCATAACCTGCCTTGACAAAATCAAATCGGGCTGGGTCCAGTGTCTGAAGGTTTCCTATGTCATTGCTACTCATTTCCATAATAATTATTTCCATGGCTGTGCAGGTGAGAATAGTTAGACTAATATTCTGCACTGATCAAGCCCATCATAGAATACTATGTCCCCTTTGAGATGTATCTTACTAAACATGTCAAGCAGTTACAGATGCTGCAAAGGTTCTTGACAAAACGTCATGGGACTATACAACCTGATTGCTCAAGAGGGGGTAGAGGCCTTGCCTCTATATTCACTGCCCCAAACCAGAGACCTGAACTTACTTCAGCAAATAAACAAGTCATGGTGGAGAGGCAGATTTATCAAACAGTGACTGTACATAATTAGAAATATGCCTAAGGCACAATTTTTGAGGCTACTTTGTATATGTAGTTCAGTGGAGAATTTTGATCAAGAAACTATTAAAATGGATAGTAGATTTTTGCATAAGGGTTATGATGAATATACTGTTAAACATTTGCACTTCTGACACTCTACCACACCCCCACAGTTTAAACTCAAAACTCCTACAGCTCTGTCGAACAATGGCTAACTGACAATCAGCTTGTACTTAATACAATAACTAAACTTCTCTTATGCTTCCCAAAATCTCTTTCTCATCTTAAATTCATTTACTTCCCTTGACAGCACTGTAAATAAAGTAGGAACACACACCAAGCTCCTTGACACCATCATTGATGATCAACTTAAATTCGATCTTCTCATCCAAAATTGCATAAATAAAGACTTACTTACTGAGCTTACTCTATAGAAACAAAACATTCCTCACAACAGACTCCAGACTTTCTCTTGCCTATGCCTATCTACTTCCCAGTCTATTATATGCCTCACTGATCTTAACCAACCTACAATCCTCTCCAAAGTCTAAAGTCTAAACTTGAACTCATCTGTAGCAAAGTCACTGGATTCACAGCAAATCAACCATATTACTCACACCACTACCTGTCTCTCAAAGCTATAAACTGGGTTGAACTCCCTCACCAGCTCTTACTAGCTCAACTGCTCCTTATTCACTCCATTATCAACAAACCGACCTCATGTCCTGCCATCTCATCCCTCATCTCCTTCTATACTGCAAATCACTCTCTCCACAGCACTGACCAGCTTTTCTTGGAAATCTATAATCCCAGAAGAAGAATTGGACAAAATATTTACAACTATTCTGTTGCCTAATCTTGGAGTCAACTTTGTCTGTTCATCAGAATTATATCTAATACCCTTAACTTTAAAAAAGCTTTAAAATAGTCTCTACTGAACTCGTGAATCTCCCCCTGGCAAAACCTTCCTAACCCTTTTATTTTTATGTTGTATTTCTTTACTCCAAGGCTTGCCCTTTTGCTTTATTTCTGCACTATATTTTTGAGATTTTTTGTATCTATACTTACTACCATACGTCATCTATATACATTTACTTTATTACTTGTGGATCAAACTATTTTTGAACTATATGTATTTTGCACTGTATGTAAGATTTTTACAGGAATGTATTGTTGCTTTAATACTTAATATCTATAATGCATTTGAATCAATCTGTACTCTATGTTATTTCTGCTTTAAAAACTGTTCTTTTTGAAGCTTTTCTCCCTGGGCTGTTGCTGAAAATGGACTCATGCTCAGTCAAACACACCTGGTTCATAAATATCAGAATAAAAATAAAATAAATAAATAAATAAAAAAGAAAAATGTGGTTTATTAATCTTGGTGCCATTTATAAACCCGGATTTAATTAATATTTTTGATTTTTTTTAGGTTTTTGTTATTTAAAAATTAATTTAAATATAGATGTAATTAAAGATTTTAGCCACTTGGTGGCTAAAAGTTATGAATGAATTAATAAATATATTTAGAGAAATAACACCATAAAAATAGAAGAGAAAATACTTATAGAAACACAACTTCTTTTTAGAAAATAAACTGAACTATGAAATTGCACTATTAAACTGCATAAGAAAATAAGCACATGGATGCAAAACAGATGTTATTGATAGAGAGCAGAACATTTTCTTAGGCAGTTTACCAGTTTAATAGTGCAGTTTCATAGTTCGGTTTATTTTCTAAAAAGAAGTTGTATTTCTATATTAAATATATTTGTTTTCACGTGTGCATTTTATATTTATATAGGAGCATGTATTTATACTTGTATTTGATAGACTGGGATTTACATTAAATAGATTTGTCAGCAGGGTTTATAATGCAACTAATGAAATAATGAATTGTATGTCTTAATTAATCTATGACATGTGATGTCTTTTTAAGTATATAAGTGTTGTGTTTTTTTTTTTTTTTGAGAGATGGGTTAAATCTCACTGATGATGCTAATGGGTAAAACTGGTCTGTGATAAGGTTGCTATAAATATTATAAGGTTGTTATAAATGCTATGAGAGCTAATATGCTATGTTTATGGGCATATGGTGATTAAATACCGTGAAACTATTATTTTGAGTGCTGGTCATTTTTGAAGGATATATATATATATATATATATATATATATATATATATATATATATATATATATATATATATATATATATATATATATATATATATATATATATATATATATATATATATATATATATATATATATATATATATATATATATATACACACACACACACATATATATATATATATATATATATATATATATATATATATATATATATATATATATATACATATATATATATACATATATATATGTGTATTATATATATATATATATATATATATATATATATATATATATATATATATATTCATGGAGTCATTAAAAAAATAAAAACAAGCAAATACAAAACATTTTAACAGATATCCCATTCTCTAAGCATAATAATACCCTACATGATGTGTGTTATTTTGTAAATAATACCCTTCCAGGGGTGCAGAAGCCCTTCACCAGTGGCATCAAGCCTCAGAACACCCCTAGGTGGGTGTTATTTACACTATAATACCTGCCAGGCATCATTGCTTGCTTATTACATTTGCTCCCACCAATCAATATAAAATAGTAGCTACAAGCTTTTACTTTTACAATGTTGCCAGGACATGTAGTGCCACCAGGGCTCTATAGTCCCTTCACCATAGCTACACATATGGCATGGTCATTGTACACATGGAAGTGAATAAATTAAGACATAGTTTTTTTGACCATATAAACAGGGACATGATATAATCAGGACATGCATTTGAAATTGATATGAAGTAGTATTTATTCATTGACAAGAATGATGGCACAAAACAAATACAAGATAACTGACATCAATTATTTGCTTAGCTATTGGTCTTATTCTAATCCATTATATATCAGCTTTGGAGGAGATGATCAATGACCTTCACCACTTTGCCGGGGATGGCCTGCAACACCCTCTCCTCATAGCTTCCTTATGTTGGAAAGCTCCTTTTCCTCTCCATAAATCTTTTTTTTAGCATGGCAACTCTCAAAGTACCTAAATAGCTAATCAAAATCAACACTTTATGAAGGTGGCACTGCTCAATGCAAGCACCATATATAAGAACGTATGATCCTTACAGACTTTCTTATATTTTGATTTTGAAAATATAGATATCTGTCTATTTACTGAAACATGGTTTTAGAATAGCAATAGCATTCCCATGGTGCAGAGTTTCAGTGTTCATCACTCTTTCAGACCCAGTGCCAAAAATAACAGAGTTATTGGAGGAGCTGTGAATACATTGCTAAAAAGCCACCTCTCACCTCCAGAGTCTAAAATCTCACCCTATCAAGCCTATTCTCTTGGAAGTCTTCAACCATCCATCCATTAACAGAGGAACTAACACAACCTTAAATAAGTATATGCAGATATTCCTGGACTTCATTACTGCTAGCTCCCTAGACCATCTAGTTTAAGTCTGAAATAGGGGTTAAAATACTGGACCTGAGTCTAATCATTATTACCACCAAATGCACAACATCTCCATTTTCCATGTTACTGGTCAAAAATGACCACTGTTCATTAACTCTCACTATGAGGATAAAACGTGATTTAACACAAACCCTTTCTGAATTTATAAACTACTGTAAGGCAAAACTAATCCAGCTAACTAATGACCTGATGAAATTTAAGCACCTTCCTTGCCTTGACCCCATCTCATATTCTGCACTGTGGATAATTTATATGCCCACCTCAAGCAATGCATGAATACATCTCTCCTCAGGAGACATACATACCATTTTGAATTCAGGAATAACTCCCTATGATGGAACCTTTGTATTACCAAGCTATACAATAAGAGAAAGAAAACTCATAACCTGTAAAAGTAAATATAATACCATATCATACAGAGATGAACTCATAAAGATCAGCAAAGAACTCATAAGGTTCATAGGTTGGTACTAGGCTATCAGTACTAGGGCCTATACAAGCCTAGCCATAACAATTCCCTAGCTATTTCTTTCCACAATATTTACTTCCCTCAAAAACAAAATCAAATAAAATCCTCCAAAATAAGTGCAAATGTGAATTTCTACATCTGCTAATGACAACCACAAAACCTTCTTCAGCTATGTCAGAAACCTTTGAGGTAATGCCCAGCAATGCTCTGAACTATAACATAGCAACAACACTTTCTTGCCCCCTAGGGATATAGCCAACATTTAAGCACACAGGTTCATCTCTTTAACATTATTCCCCTTCTCCCCCTAACTTTTTCCAGTTTATTAGGATACTCACACCACTTCTTCTGATCTTCTCTCAGCAGGTCGGGAATGCTGTCTCCAAGGCCAAAAACACTTGATTCATGGTTCCTGTCAGTGTGTCACACTACCATCCTGTCACCACCACACACTTACTAGTAGACTCATTGCTAAATCTATTCAACCTCAGCCTCTCCACTCAATCCATGCCAGAGGAATGGATCCAAGAAACTATAGACCTGTATGCCTAACCGGTCTTATCTAAAATGTATTGGGATGTACCATTCTGGAACTTATTAATAAGGGGATATGCGGCCTACACATGCTGGACCCCAAAACAATTAAGACTTGTTAAAGGCAGTTCCTGCATCCTGAAACGGGCGGGTACATTTGAACAGGTCACTTATGCATTATCGCAAAGCTAATTGAATCTCATTGCCCACAAGAATCTGGCCAGGGCTACATTCTGGCATTTTTAACAATCTAATCAAAATAAATCTAAACGTTGATGTTACCCACTAGATAACAAAAACTAAATGCTAATAATTGCAACATTGTTTCCTTAGTTAAAACTGAACACCCACCCATCTACAATGAATGTGATACCCCTGTGAAAGCTGATTCAACCATTAGGCTTCGAGGCACTTTAAGTTATGACAAAATATCCTTTAATACCCTTTAGGAAGCATGTATCAGCTGTTGCTAGGAAATCCTTTCCCCTAGCAGGACTAATCAACAGGGATATGTATTTCAGATATAAAGAAGGTGTCATCATTCGTTGCTTCTCCTTCATTAAACTAGTAATAAAGTATAATGAACATCTTGGCATGCACCTTTCTAAGCATATGACCCAGACTAAGAGGTTGTAGCATTTCCCCACTAAGATAGTCAATGGCATGTCTTGCTTGAACTACCCTTACTGCCTTAAAGTGCTCTTTCTTTTGTCTGTTTCCTACAGACTCTTGAGAGTGGTCCAGATGCCTCGGTTTCATGTGACCTCCTGCACATTCACAAAATTAACACTGTCTACACTTGCTCAATAAATATGTACTTCAATTGAAACATAAAAAGGACCTGCTGACAAGATAGATATGTATCCCAAACAATCCCTACTGCATGGAACAGACTTCCTTTGGATATAAAACAAATTAGCCTCCGGACTGTAAGGACAATCTGGATGAATGGATGGGCAATCATAAATTCATCCTAGTTTTGAACCCTCAAGCCCTCATTGAAAAGGGTCAAAACTAAGTATAAATTAGCCCTGTCAGCAGGTATCTATGATCTAGTGTATTGTGGTTAGGCTGATAATGGTCCTCTGTATCAGCAGGCTAGTATTGACCTATGAACCTGTATAAAGCTATGATTCAATGATACCAGCAGCATTGAATTTAACCCTCCCCACTGATACCAATATTATCCAAAAGGCTATTGACCTTAAATGTATATAGTAGATCTGCATTGATTGGTTGGATAGTGACCAACTCTTGCCTCACCCAAATAAACTCTGCATTGTACATTTATCAATCAGGGTAATAATCACTGAATCCTCATGGTTTCATTAAATCAGACTGAGTCCAGTGCCTTTCAATGCAACCATACTAGTAGTAATTAAAACTTGTCCAGAGTTAGTTTCCACACATGTGTGCATACAAGTTTGGGCATATACACACATGCACACACGCACACACACACACACACCCACACACACACACACACACACACACACACACACACACACACACACACACACACACACACACACACACACACACACACACACACACACACACACACACACACACACACACACACACACACACACAAACTTATACATTTGTTTTCAGAATGGAGGAGTAAATTATATAGTATGCTGTCACAAGTTAGTTAAAATGAATGAAACAAAAAATATACATTATCATTTACCTTTATAAGTTCAAAGGTTATTATTAAGCTTGCAGCCAAGGAAAACATCAAGACGCTCAGCCATCTCACCCAGTACAAACAATGTCCATCACTGAGTAAATTTTATGCAAATATTCCAGGTAAAAATGTGCAATCATCCATCTAGTCTGTTTTAAAGGTTTTAATTTTTTATTGTATTTAATGAAGTAAAGCACTGATTAACAAATGCCCCCTTGCAGGTTCAGCCCAGGTAGAAAGCAAAACAATACTCAAAGAGTGCAAACAACAACATCACAAAGAGTGGGTTATACAGGCAGTGATATGTCCAGCAGCGTATAATACATTATACAATAGTAGTGTATCATTTACAAATTTAGCTAAATGGAGAGAAAGAGAAACAGAAAAATAAGTTAATAATGCTGTCTAAATATATACATAAGAGATAGTTACAGGTGAGTGATGTTAACAGCGATTCTGAAAAGTGGAGTGTACCATGGTTATGGAGTAAACAATTAAATTGCCTATATGATATGTTTTGAGCTGTGGCATATACATAGATGATGCTTCCAAAGGAGCTGTTTGAGTTGGAGTTGGGATGGTAGGAAGTAGTCTACCTCATGTATATGATCCACCTCTTCTCAAAGCTGGGGATACCATTGCTTAGGCACCTGTAACACCATCAGGTGGTATTGATGTAGTAGCATAGATTTAGATCTCTATAGCTCATGGCTGCTTTATTATTTACATTTCCAATGTTTCTTTTTAGTTGAAGGAGTTCAAAATGTATTAGCTTTTTATACCATGGGAGGATACACAGAGATCAATCTGGACAACACTGAACAGAAGAACAGGGCCTTTTGTCTATCAGACTAGCTAAGGATAATGAGATCTCAGATATTTTGGTAAAGAAGCAGTCGAGTAACATGACTTACTTTAGATTTAGCAAAGCACATGCGAGAGAAGGCATTATATTCAATGAAGGACCTAATAAAGTGGTACGAAAAATGCAAGGCTATGTCTTCTTCAGACCCTGTGGAGATATCACAAAGATTAATATATGCATGGTAGTAGGATTTTCTAACCATCAGAAAGGGGTGCTTTACAAAGTCAAAACTGTTATGAGCAGTACTGTGTCTGATTTAAGTGAAATTTTAACTATAGGCATGTGATACTGATGCTAAATTTACCAAAGGAAATATGTTTGGCTCCATTAGGCCATTAGACAAAAATTAGATCAGAGTATTACCTTTGTGACACAATGATTCATAATATTTCAGATGAGCCACCAAGGAAAGTGCCATGGAAAGAATTTGTCTCTGCATGTGGTCATTGGACTGTATCGGTATGAAATGTTTCTCTGGGACTCTTTTGGCTCCCCTCATTTAGGTACTGTGGATTATCTGTGTTATCATCCTCTCCTGATGCGCTGACAGTGATGATACCAATGCAGCTCACAACACAACACAGGACAAGCACTCTATCATAGAAACAGATACTGAATGGCCCAGTTGTGCAGCGATAGCATTGTCACCTCACAGCAAGAGGTTCTCCGTTTCGATTCTCGGCTGGGGTGTCTTCTGTGGGGAGTCTGCATGTCTTCTCTGCACTCGTGTGGGTTTCCTCCATATGCTCTGGTTTCCTCCCATGTTACAAAGACTTACATCTGGAGCACTTATCCCCAGGCCTCCTCTGAAAATTGGCTTCATTTCAAGTCGGGCTTTCCCAGTAAACAAATGTTAAATAAAATAAAATAAATACTGTCGGTAGTTGTATTGCTATTGGTATATCAACACAGGCAAACTCTGTGGGTATGCTGACATGACAGTGCAGGTGGGATATGAATCAAATGACCCCACTGGGCTGTAGAGGAAGGTTAAGATAATGCAGACCCGACTCCAAAGAGTGAGCTAGCTTGTTATTACTCATGAGAAGGGGATGATAACAGGAATACCCCACAGTACCTAAATGGGCAAAACCACAGAAGTGTTCCAGAGGAACTATTCATACTGATGCAGCCCATATTGACATCCATGATTTCATACATATATAATAACTGGACACTGAGGAATCAACACTGGACAAAACTGACTGAATAGATTACAACCCCCCCCCCACCACCACCACCGCCCAATAAAACAAGTCAAGTCTTATTCCCTGGAAGGTCAATTGATAACACATGGATGCTCATACCTCAGACTGAGGATGCAAAGAAAAGGATCATTAGAAAATTACCTCATTGTCTGGGTTAATTATTTATTTTTTTATTTAAAAAAGGTAACTAGGTTGCAGAAACTATAGCTGTTACACTGAAGAGATCGCTATTTCTGATAATATCCTCCCTGTTCTGTTTCTGTACCTTCTCCTTCCAATACAGTGTAAGAAGTGTGTCATGTTACTATCATCCATGGGTTCTTATTTTTACCCCAAGCCCTGCAATCCTCTCAAATGGGTATCCAGTAATAAAACAGGGCACTGCCTCCTTTGTGGACTAGATATCTCCTTCATCTACTCAATTAATTTTCACCTTTCTGGCCACCTTTCTGACCAACACCAGGTATCTCTATACCTCAAAACCTATTTCCTGGAATCAGAGGTGAGAATTATCCTGGAAACTTCTTCAGTTGTCATAAAACTCTCAATATTTTTTCCATAAACCTGTATAAAGGGAATTTGTTCAGTACACATCAGAAATATTACAAATTGACTTTTTTGGGGAGAGGGGGTGTCAAAAATTATTTGTCCAAATGCAGCTTTTTTGCATTCATTCTATAAAATGATATTTTGATCAAGATGCAAACAGCTCATTTGTTTTCAGGTAGACTAACAACAATGATCTGTTGAAACTTGAATTAAAATATTCAAAGTAACCAAGGTAAGATTTGCCCATCCAATGTATGGTAAAATGGCAATATTTTTTGTTCAAACTCTTGCAAAATAGGCAGTAACTCAGAGTGGCTATGAGTTTCGCAGTTGTCATTTTCCTAGATCAGACCTGTTTTATTAACCCCGCAAAGACATTTCATGTACAGTTCACAAAGCTATCTTCTTTGCCACAAATTACTGTGTGTAAATTCTTTGCTTATCAGATTAGTAAATAATATTTTATATTATTTTTTAGAGAAAATGCCGTAAACTTCCAACAATAGTAGATGGCATAGAATTTTTGATAAAATATTATAAACATAGCAGTTTCCCATCACTATTCAGTAAGAGCTCTGTAGATTTGAGAGCTATCATTTAAGCATGTTTGTGCTCCAAGTCAAAATGATGTTTTATCCCAGAGTATACTAAATAAAGTCTCTGATCTTCATGCCTGGATAACCCTTCACAACCCTGATATTATCACCTTGACTGAAACCTGGTTAAAACCTCATATCCCAGATATTGACATCCTTCCCCCAGGATATAACATACTATGGCTAGATCGCCCTAACAAAAAATGGAGGTGGCGTAGCAATACTTTATGCCAACCATCTCACCCTGACATTGCTACTCAAATCCACTATATCCTTTTTACCTGATGAACTAATCACTGCAAATCTTAAAATTAATGGCCACTCTTCCATCACCATAGTTGCAATTTATATGCCTCCAAGAGACAACATCCCCATACTAGAAAATATACTTTCCTTCTTCACACACAATTTTCACAATGAAATCATTCTCCTAGGGGATGTGGATATCAACTAGTTAACTATCACTAATGACCATTCCAAAATTAACATTAATTTATATGGCTTCTCTCAGCTTATCACCCACCCAACCCACTCAAATAACTCTCACACTACTCATAGCCTTATAGACTGGATACTGGTATCCCAACCTTCAAAATATTACAACCCCCAAACCTTGCTAAACTGTATAAGTGATCACTCACCAGTAAAAGTTATTAGGTTCTCTCCCCAACATTATAAGCCACCTAGATACATCACCTGCCACAAACTCTCTAACTTTAATTCTGACACTCAACATCCTTCTCTCTAAAGTTAATTGGGATGCTCTAAATACCTCCCCCTAGATGAAGCTGTCCTTCACTTCAACTCTACCTTTCTAGGCATTCTAGACTCTCTTGATCCTATTCGTACTGTATGCATCAAATCTACAGTTTCACCCTAGCTGTCGAAAACTACTCTCAACCTTATGAAAAACAGACAAGCTTTGTAAAATTTGGTCCCAAACTAAACTTTCTAATGATCTGCAAAAATACAGAGAAGCTAGGAACTTAACAAAGAAATACATAAACAAAGATAAAAAGGACTTTTACTATAACCCTCCTACTGCACTAAAATCAAACTCAAAAAAATTCTGGCACTCCATTAACCAGATACTGCATCCAGGCAATCCTTCTTCCCCAAATCCATCCCCAGGCAAAACACCCAAAGAAATTGCTTCCTTATTTAACTCCTACTTTATTGACTCCATATCCAATCTATTAAAGCCCTATTCACTGTCAACTCCAAACCCTCCTGTCACAAGCCCTCCTTCTACCACATCCTTCTCAAACACCTTCTCCCTCAAACCAGTGCCAACTTCCTTTATCAAGACTCTACTATCCAACTTAATACCCTTCTCCACATCTACAGATAAAATTCCTCCTAACTTTCTCCAACTGGCATCTGAGTCTGTTGCCCTACCAGTATCTATTCTAATTAATTGCTCAATCACAGAAGGAAAAGTCCCAACTATATGGAAGCAGTTTCATACCCTTCCAATACACAAAGGCTGCGACTCTGCAGATATCTCGAACTTCCTTTCTATTGCTATCTTGTCCCCTCTTTCCAAAGTTCTTGAAAAGTGTGTTCACAAACACACCATGCAATATCTTACCAAACATAACCTTCTAACTCCTTCTCAACACAGCTTCAGACCCAGACATAGCACTACCACAGCACTCTTATCCTTTCTCCACACAGTCTCTCTTGCCAGGGATGACCACAAGCTAGTTTCATGCCTATTTCTGGATATGTCCAAGGCATTTGATACTGTCTCTCATCCCCTCCTTTTAAACAATTTACAAGAACTTAACTTATCCCCTGAAGCTGTTTCATGGTTCTCTAGCTTCCTCTCCAATCGAACCCAATCTGTAAAATGGCAGCCTGCACTCTCACCACCTCTACCGGTCAAAATGGGTGTTCTTCAAGGCTCTATTTTAGGGCCTTTACTCTTTAATATTTTCACTAACAAACTTTATTCTTCCTCCCCCCAGTCCTCATTAGTTCAATACGCTGATGACTCGATCATTACTACAATAGCCAGGTCCCTCTCTGAACTCCCATTCTGCCACCCAAACTGCCTTTAACTCAATTGAAACATGGCTAACTGACAATCAGCTCATACTCAATCCAAAAAAAAAAAAAAAACTGCTACTGTTCCTCCCAAAAAATCTGGCCTATATCAAATCTACTTCACTATTCTATCTTTTAACAACACCCCCATACAAGTAGAACCTAGCACCGAACTCTTAGGAATCACCATAGACGATCAATTTAAATTTGATATACATATCAATAATTGTATGAAAAAGACCCATCAAAAACTTGGACTTCTCTACAGATCCAAAAAATCCCTTTCCTCTGAAGCCAAGTTTACACTCTCTCAATCGTACCTCCTACCCAGTCTTATGTATGGCTCCCAGATCCTTACTAATCTTGACTCTACCCTTATCACCAAACTTGAAACCACCTACAATAAAATTGCTCTCTTTGCAGCACATCAACACTATAAATCCCATCACTGCATATCTCTCAATCTAATGAACTGGTTAGAACTACCTCACCAACGTTTACTCTCACAGCTCTCCATTATTCACTCTATCCTTTACTTACCTTCATATTGTCCAACACTCGCACCACTCATCTCCAACTACTCTCCCTCCAGACAACTAAGAAGCTCTAACTAAAAGTTACTCCAAATCTACAAACCCAAAACTAAAACTGGATGTAAAATTTATAGCTACCACCCATCCATGTCCTGGAATAAACTGCCTCAAGAGATAAAGTCCCTTACCAACCCAAAATTATTCAAAGCAGCTTTAAAGGAACACCTCAGAAATCACTGGTACTGCCACTGCAGTCAGCCACCATAAACAATATCCACTCTATCCCTCTTTCTCTCTCCTCTAACCTTCATACTATTCTACATTACATACCTCTCTCGCCTCTAGTTACACATGTTTTCTATTCTCAACCTCCAGTCTCATCTCAAATCTAATTCTACCTGTATAACATCCATATTATGTCTAGCCCCTTCCTCTAACCCCTTTTTTCCACTGCCTCTTATTTCCAACCTCCCTCCCTCTCTCCTATTCTTGATTCTTAAATCCCCCTGTATTACTTCCACTCATCTCCACAGTTTACTTCTATACTATGCTCTGTAAAGCCTTACTGCTAAACTACTGTTTAATCTTGACTGTAATGTAAATATTGTAAATAGTGTTTTACTTACTCTGTTGTTAGAATATGATGCGTAATCTGTACACTAAGCTGTTACTTGTTGTACTCTAATGGAGCTTTTCTCCCCGGGTCACTGCTGAAAAAGGGCTTTCTGCCCAGCCAGACTAACCTGGTCAACAAATATAAAATAAATAAACAAAAAAATAAATAAATAAGAAATAGAATAGCCTGCAGTTAATATTTTAAAATGGCCTTCAATTATTAAAGATGAACATAATGACTGAATTTTTTTCATATGATAGATTTAAAAGAAAGGGATGACTTCTGATGGATATAAAATACTTTAATTCCCATTCTTATAATTTTAAGTTATTCTTTGCAATATAGTCAGACGAGTTCTTCAGCCCTTACTGTTTAATCAGAACCTGGACCATAGCCATTTTTTTCAAAGCAGAGTGCTTATGCATGCAAACAATTCACATAAAGTAATACAGAATAATTTTTTCTTCTAACAAGATACAGTTTATTGATGGATACCAACAAATTACTTAAAATAAGCACAGGGTGAACATATAAGTAATGTATACCTCCAGTCTTCTCTTCTCAACAAACTAGAGAAACCTACAACAAAATAGTTAAGTTTGCCTCCAATCTCCCATATAAATCCCACCACTGCCTTGCCCTTAAGTCTTTGCAACGGCCTGAATTGCCCATACAGCTGCTCTTCCTCAAGTGCATATAACACACTCTGTTCTTTATAACCCTACTGCCTGTCCCTCTATCTCTAATATTGTAGCACTATACAACCCCCAACGTCAGCTTCGTACATCTGACAAACATCTTCTGGACATCGAACAAACCCAAGAAAAATATAGGGAAGTCACTATAAAAATACTCAATAGCCCACTTCTGGAACTCCCTCCCACATAATATAAGAAACATCTCTCATCTCTCCCGGTTCAAACATGAACTTAAACACTATCTCCTAAACACCTGATCCTGCCCTGTCAAGCTACAACTTGATTCTAGTTACCCCTTCCTAAATCTACTCTCTTCTCACATATCATTCTTTACCTCATTTCTAGGGAGTCTATATTATAACATCAAATTTTATAAAGTTCGAATGTTATAATATCGAACCAGTTTTGTTGAAAGCTGAAAACAGTGAAGGTGCAGGACACCGAATTCTTTCCCAGGGAAAGAATTTGGTGGGCCATTACTGTGGCTTCGCTTTTTTCATTGTTCGATATGTTGGAGTGTTATGGGTCGGGTTCAGGTAAGTGTGCGGTTGTGTGTAGGTTAGGGTTAGGGGGCAGGTTAGGTGAGTTAGGGTTAGGGCGTGGGTGAGGTGAGTGTGCGATAATGACGGACCTTAGGGTTAGTGTTGGGTAAGGTAAGTGGATAGCTAGTAGTGTATGTAAAGTTTAGTTTAGGTGTAGGATTATAAGTGTATGTGTGTGGATTGCTGTTTTTTGTGTGTGTTTGTGTTGTGTGTATGTTTCTCGGAATAGCGATTTTTTTTCCCTGGGAAAAAAATTGCTATTCTGACTGTTCGATGTTTGCATATTTTAGGTGTTTAGGGTTCAATATTATAACATTCGATCTTTTCAGATTTCGATGTTATAATGTAGACCCCATTTCTAGCTCCCCTTCATATTGCTCATAATACAAAACACCAACACCCCACTTTCTCTAAATACAACCTTACATCTAGACTAACTCACTGCTACTGTATATTGCAGACTGAATCCTATACATAACTGTTAATTTGATTATTTCACTTTGCTATGTAATTCTCTTGCTATATGCCATATGTGAGAAAAATGTTTGTATTGAATGACTGTAACTGTAACTGGAGATTTGCTCCTCGGGTCTCAACTGAAAATGGGCCTTTGGTTCAGCTGGACCAACCCAGTTAACAAAAGACAATAAATAAATAAATATATACATACAACTTCAATAAAGAAAGTTAGAGTGATTTTACAATAACAAGGGCTATTTACTCATCATAAAAGGAATCAATTTCTACAGAGAATTTCTGCATACAAAAATAATTTAAAAGCAATGCAAGGTGTACAAGGTGAACTTTCCTATTATATTATACTTGATGAATATATTGGTATTGAATTGTTATCTTATCATCCATCTTATTTATATTTGGTGACACTACTTACTTTCAAATATGCTTAATTTTTATTTTTTTTTATTTTAAATTTCACTTAGTCATATTATTTGATGTTTTAGTATACTCATTTACAGACTTATAGCTAAATATTCATTTGCTACACTGTTACTGCACTGTTAGTATTTGTTTTAGTGTATCTATCACTTTATTTTTCTTTCCAATGCATTTACTTAAACATTTTAATAAATCTGACTTGATTTGCTATTGTTTTTGCAGTTGCCAAAACCCTTTGCAGTATTTTAAAGAAAATGTTTTAATTTTTGCACAGTACATTCAGAACTCTTATATGCCTTCACCTTAATCTAGGTAATAAGTTTTTATTAAAAAAAGAAAAAGAAAAAATATTTTAAATACAAACAATACTTCTAAAGTCATGTGTGTGCACTCAGCTGTGTATATACATTCATAGTTTGCACATTTATGCTAAGCAACTTGTTAGACGGTACTGCAGATACAGCTACTTGTCTATAAAGGCCTGGTTGGATAGCCCTGAGGTGAATAAATGGGTCCCCATATACCCACTGAGGATGGTTTAAAAAGACTTAAGGAGCTTCTTTGCTTGACATGGAGTGGAGGCATATTTCATGTTAAGGGGATCTACTGTGAGGCATAACTATCTCACCAACAGGTTCTGTAAATATTTTAATGTACGCTTAGGACTTTGATGGTCTTATTGCTGTTAGAATATGCAAGAGTTGTGTCAAGACTGGGTCCTTTGCGTCTCTATCAGTCAAAATCTGTAAGAGACAGAGTGCAGAGATACAACTTTTAGTTGCTCTGTGTATGTTAAGTATCTCCTAGCTGAGATTTTATTAGTCAGGAATCTTTGAAGTTTCTTGAGTTTTGAAACTTTTGTAATATGTTTAAGCAGGTACATGCCAAAGGTTTCATTATAATTTTTTATGCATGAGATTAAGAAAGAAAAGAGAGAAAATAAACATTTGAATCTGAAATATATTCCTTTAGTTACTAATTGGGCTAGCTAAAAGCATTTCCTATTGATAGTTGATAACGTGATGGTCAAAGAAGAATATATTGTCCACTAATATGCCTTGTTCTGTAATGCTGGTGTTAACTTTTAGGAGGTTGTCTTCTATTTGCTGGGTACTGGGGTGATGATGCTTTCCAGGGAATACAATGTTACATTTCGCTTTGTTTGCTTACTCCAAGGTCATGACACCAGACACTGATGCAAGCTAGCCTGTCTTATAGGATATGGGCATCTGTTGCACAGTTAATAACTATATTAAGGTTGCAGTCATTCACAAACTTTGTAATCAATAAATAATGATGTTCACTTGAACATTAGTGAAACAAATGCTTAGAAGTAAGGCCAGTGCTGAATTCCATGGGGGTACTACTGATTACCAGCATCTCTAGTCTGCGTTCTGTTTCAGGGTCAGATGTCTATTTGTAGATTATGGAATTTTTAATACTGATGAGCTTAGCAATTATTTTATTTATTTACTTACTGTTGTTTGATTACCAGGGAAAGTCAACGGGGCAGTGCCCATTTTCAGTACAGGCTCACAGACAAAAACTCCAAATTATTACAAGAATACTTTAAGAATAATAATTGTATAATTTTCAGAAATAATATAGTAAAAAATAAACTAATTTACTGTTTAAACAGTTATACAAAATTATACATAATGTGAACACATTTGTTAACAATAGATGCAAATTTTATGACAATGATTTAATAATTAGAGAAACTGTAGCCTATTTAGAAAAATTAAATATATATTAGTATACTACAAACAGGAATTACTATATACAGTGGGTGAAAAAAACAGGATTATGGCATATATAGATAGAAAGCCAGGGAAAAGAAACTGATTGAATTAAGGATGTGAGTGAAGAAGGAGGTGTAACCAATGAATAGGTATTTGCTCACATTTAGGGATATAGTCTAAGCTGATGTTGACCAAAAGTAGGGCCAGATTTCAGTTAGGAAATACTTCTGAATAGTTTTAAAGGACTGGAGTGAGGGCATTGAACTGATGGATACAGTTAAGGAGTTCCAGGCCTTAGCAACATTGTATGACTACAGACCATGCCCAGCAGATTTGATAAGTTTGTGGACAGACAGGAGTTTTTGGTCATTGGACTGTAATGAACGAGTGTGGAAACATAACTGTGTAGAATTGTATTTAGTAATGGATAAGCAGGTGGATCATTTTATGGACAGTGAGAAGCTGCATATATGTTAGTTGTTGAGGCAGTTTTAACCAGTTTAGGCTCTTTAGTCCTGTGCAGAGGTGAGCTTTGGAAGGAATATTTGCTGCAAATTTAGCTACTTTATTAGAGCATTGTTCAAGTTTTTCTTTTTGTGATGCATGGTGGTTAAAAGGATGAAAGCACAGTTAATTAGTGATGGGACAGTATAAGTAGCAGCAAGTGTATTTTTAGTTGCTTTGGTAACAAAGGTTTTGGCTCTATAAAGGATCCCTGTTTTTGATGAGTTTTTCATGCAATTTTGTATATGCAGGTCAAATTTAAGATTATCATCCACTGTCATCTCTAAGAACTTGCAATGAGAAGTTTCTTCAATGGTTGTATTATTAAGAAAGAGGATTTTTGTTTTTTCACGAGAGAGGGATTTGGTTACATTTATTTATTTATTTATTTATTTTTGCAAGGTTGAGCATGAGTTATGAGTTATAAGCCATGCTTCAATGTCTGTTAAAGCTGCTTGAGTAATTATTTGGAGATGTGCCAGATTGTTGATGTGCATATTACTGTGGAGTGTTCTGTATATTGTATTAGGGATGCCTGTTGTGTGGATGTGTGGCGCATGCTAGTGAGAATGTTTAAGAGGAGGGGACAAAAGGTACAGCCTTGTGGTGCACCAGTGGTGACTGGGAGGTATGGATAGAGGATGAAGTGCCATTTTACTGACTGATACCCATTGGATAGGTAGCTATTGAATGATAGAAAGGTGGGCTGCGAAAGACATAGGACATTTGAAATGGATGCTTGCTGTTACAAATTGTGTCAAAGGCTTTAGACAAATCTAGAAATAAGGATGACACTAGCTTGCTGTTATCTCTAGCTTTATTGACAGTATCTTTAAAGGTTAGAAGTACAGTGTTGGGACTATGCGAGGGAGGAACGTTATGTTGGGTGGGGGATAGGAGTTCTTCCTTCGGGATATAGTTTAGTACTTGTTCCTAAAGACATTTTGCACAGGGAGATAAGATTGCTATAGATCTAAAGTTAGTGATGTGTTTTGAATTTCCTCCTTTGGGTAAAGTGATAAAGTGTGATTTTTTTTACAGAGAGAGGGAACATGGGATCCCTAGACTAACATATTTATAATGATTGAAACAGCGGTTTCAGAGCATTCTGAAATTTTTGAGATATTGTGGTGTTATACTTTTGCCATTCTTTCCACACTACCCTATATTAGCATTTCACTCTTTTTGTATATCCAAATAACATTATTTGTTTTTAGTCTCTTCCTCCTAGGGAGTAGGTAGTTAGGATAGGTGTAGTAAATTAATTTACAGCATCATCTAAAGGGAGAATTTTTAGCTTTTCTAGTTAATAGATGATAGGGAAGTAATGAATATTTCTGGTTTAGCCATAGACAGGTTGTGTGTGTGTGTTTTTTTATATAAACATGCTGTTTGGTAGATATGTCAGATGTTTGATTGTATAGAATGGAAGATGTTTCACTGAGAGAATCTTACATTGTACCTACAGTGGTGAATTTGCTAGGATCTGATACTAGGATTGAGTCTAGTAATGGATTTGATGTCTTGCTATGATGTGTGGGGCTGTTGATTAGTTGTGTAAAACAGTTTGAGTTCATGCTAGATGTAGGGGATTTAAGAGATTGTGCCTAACCAACTGATACTGAAATCAGCTAGGATTATTTTTCATTAGGATTTGTTAATGCAATCCAATACAGAATATAATACTATATAACTGTATTGTCACTACCCTCAGGTCACTTATGATAGCAAGCAATCAGTTTATAGCTGATACAGAGCAATTAACAGGGGGACACAAAGGAGAAGAGATTTTCATTTCATTTACTGAGTGCAGAAGCCAAGAAACTAGGGACCCTAAGTAACTTGTATAGCTGTATAGAGAAAATTATGAGAACACAGCACTACGCTAATCTGCCCAAAATAACATCAACAGTTAGTAACATTCATCGGATTAACCAGTATGTAAAGAGTTTTTTATATTTATATTTATATACATAAATATATATATATATATATATATATATATATATATATATATATACTGTGTATATATACACACACACACACACACACACACACACACACACACACACACACACACACACACACACACACACACACACACACACACACACACATATATATATATATATATATATATATATATACAGATATATTTATGTATATACCATAACACTAGCAACTGAAATTGCTTACATACATACTTGTTAAATGACACAGGCTCAACATACATAAAGCTTATCTAACATGAATGAAATCAATACAAATGCAACACACTACCAAGGTCTTTTCTTAGAACAAATAGAAATGTATCAACATATGACACACACCTGCACTGTGAGGAAGTTGGTGACTGAGTGGAAGAGAAGAGAATAGTGAGGGGATGTTTGCCAAAACATTCTGCTACAGAGACCCTCCCACCCCCTGGTTAAATTATAACAGACAATAATCAGTTTACAGCAAGTAGAAAACATTTAACAAAAAGGCACAAAGTAGAAGAGGTTTTCTTTCATTTCCTGAATATGGAAACCTGGAGACTTTGGAGACTAATTAACTGGCATATGCAGTGTAATCCATGGGTCAGGAGAAAGGATACTGGCCCAGTTATTAAGTGATCCTTAGAGCACAAGGGCTACTTTTTGAAGAGAATGTCACAGCCAATGTCCAGCACTGGGCATGTATTTGACTGGTTAGAGTTACACAGCAAGGCTCTTCTTGTTAAACTTGCTTACATTGCACAATGACAATGTTCTCAGTGAAAATGTTCAAGGGTTGGGCCTTGATGCAGAGCTCCTTCAGTACCAGAGTCAGGGGTGAATGAAGTGACCACAGGCTGCGAAAGGAAAGAAAGGATCAAAACTCTGCTAAACTGTAATATTACGTGGAGGTAATAAGATTATCCTTTCTCTTGACCCATGGATTGCACTGCATATGCCAGTTACTTATTCTCCAGTCTCCTGACTTCCTAGAGAAGAAGGAAAAACCACAGTGAGTCAGAGCAAGATAGTATGGGGCATTGTAAGAGCAAAGAGAGAGATGGCAAGAAAGTTTATGAATATAAGATTAAAACAGGTTTATAGCAGGACTTATACTGATAGAGAAACAGCAGTAACGCAGTGTATAGAGCTGTACATCATATATTATCAGAATATAGCACTACTCTGATAACCCAATATAACAAAACCATTTGAGTCTACATTTGGTACTGACTAGGTGAGAGTCTGGATGCTGTCAAGAGCCAAAGAACTAATGTTTTGAATTTTAGTGATGGTATTTTGAATTTCTACACAAATAACTTCAGAGAAAGGCAGAGGCTGAGTGGTAAGGAGAAGCAGTGAGATAACAATGAAGACAGGTTTGACCTACATTTGTCATTGAGCATGTCGGCTATATGATCAGCATTGGAATACAAGTTGCCCTTTGAGGTCAGCTCAATGTATACTTAGGTACTCTCTAACCATATCAAACCTTTTTCTCAACATAGGCTTAGACCTTCTTACACCTTATCTTCTTTGTATTTGCTTATTCCATTAACCTCATTAGCTAACTCTGGCATGGCCATCATGTAAATTCTTGGACAAGATCTTTCAAAGTAATTATTAATCATCTTAACTGTACTCTATTCTGAAAAAGAAATTTGAGAATCTGAGAAATTAAGACAAGACTTACAGTTTCAGAGCAGTCCTTGGTCAATTGTGATTGTTCTTAACACAAACTTGTCTTGCTTTGTGATTGTTTCCAGCCCCTCATACAAGAACCTAACAGGGTCTCTACCCGCTTCGCTCCCCACCCTGCCCCCTATTACCTCCCGCCCCCAGTGGTCCCACCTTTATTGCACTCAAACCCCTCCCATCTTTCCAATGGCCAACCACAGAGCTAACCCAACACTACCTCCTCCATATTCCCTCTACTATCACACCTCCTCAACTGACATGTACAAGCATACCTTTCCTTTGCTCACTGCATGCACTCTCCTTGCATATCTTACATCCTACCAAAGCTCCATCATTCCCCCACTCAACCACTATCACTGTACTACTATTCACACCACCACCCATGTCTCACCCATACGCAGCTCCCCTCCCACCAGCTCAAGAACCATCCCTATGCACCCCCCACATATTTTACCAACTATATTACTCAAACGTAAAGCATCCCTACAACTTAACATAGTAACCCTCCCACCATACCTATTACCCACAGAGAACAATCATAAAATTTCCCTTATAAACAAACACATTCAAAAACTGAGAAAACTAATAATCTCATGCATATCAAAACTAGCCCTAAGTGGAGACATCCACCCCAACCCTGGCACTACCATCTCCAACCCCAATCCTCATAATCAGACTAGAAACCACAACTTCTCCCATATTACAGCCAATAGAAAGCCAAGTGACTTCCTTCTACTAAGCCTAAATATTAGAAGTATATCCAACAAAGTCCATGAACTCCATGCCACCATAGACTTATACTCCCCAGATATAGTCGTCCTGACAGAAACCTGGCTAAAACCTCACATTACCAGTGAGCAAATACTCCCTACAGGTTACGGCATACTAAGAGTAGACCAGCTAAACAAAAAAGGAGGTGTTGTAGCTGTAATATTTAAACAACATCTAAACATCCAGATCTTAAAATCATCAGCTCCACAAATAGGCAATGAAGAAATAATATATACCAACCTCAAAATTAACCAAAACAAAACCATCAACATAATTGGATGCTACTTCCCACCTGGCCAAAACATCCCTCCACTAGAAAACCTCCTCAGCTGGTCTACCCACCATCTCCCCCAAGAAACTATCATCTTAGGTGATTTCAATATTGACTGGCAATCCTGTTCTGGCAACAATCCAACCCATCATGTACACCTTCATGGCTTCACCCAACTAGTCCAGTCACCAACAAGGATAAATTAAAAACTCCAGCAAGCACTCTACCCTGGATTGGATACCAGTCAGTAAGAACCCCCTGTCATAAATAACAGGCTGATTATCAGATAGCCTCAGTGATCACTCCCCAACATTCCTACTCAAAAAATACCTGTACCAAGCTAAACCTGTCATCTATCGTCAAATACGTAAAAAAATAAAGTTTAACCCACTCACATTCATCTCATCCCTCAAAGAATGTAACTGGCATGCTCTAAAGTACCTCAGTCTAGATGACGCAGTTGAATCTTTTAATACTACCTTCCTGAACATCCTTAATTACCATGCCCCCATAAGATTTTCCAGAACCAAAGCACAACCCTCCCCATGGCTACAGAAAACCACTAAGTCAGAAATGAAAAACAGGGATAAAGCCTGGGAGCACTGGCGCAAAACCAACCCCCCCGCAGCTAGACAGAAATTCCTAGAACTACGCAATTGAGTCAAAAAGCTAATAAAACGGGACAAATTCCAATACTACCAGTCAGCCCTAGACTCCTCACAACACAGCCCCAAACAATTCTGGTCCTCCATAAACTCCATCCTCCACCCAGGTAAAGTCGGTACCCCTCCTTCTAACATCCATCACTCCTCAGAAAATATTGCTACCTCATTCAACACACACTTTACCCAAACCATACCATCACTAGCTAAACAACACAACCCCCCTCCCCTCCAACCCACACCTTCAACTAGTAATCTCCCCACTGCCTTCTCTTTTTCTCCTGTACCTACCTCCAACATAAAAAAACTCTTAACTAAACTTAAACCCACCAAATTATCAGCAGACAACCTCCCAAGTGAATACCTACAAATCGCAGCTAATGCTCTGGCCTACCCAGTATCCATCTTGATTAACCGATCTCTGTCAGAAAGTTATGTTCCCACATTGTGGAAAGTCTCACATATAATTCCCCTCCACAAAGGCAGACCCTCTGCAGAACTAACCAATTACCGCCCCATAGCTATTCTCTCTCCACTCTCCAAAATACTAGAGAGATGCATACACTCTCAGGTCTCACACTACCTCCTTACTAACAACCTCCTTTCCAGTACTCAGCATGGTTTCCAACCAAACCATAGCACCACCACTGCCTTACTCTCCTTTGCAAACACTATCCTTCAGCATAAAAACAATGGCTATCTCTCCTCTGCTACTTTCCTAGACCTATCTAAAGCATTTGACATGGTCCCGCACAAACAACTTATCTCTGTCCTCAATAACCTATCCTTCTCACAATCAGTCACCAACTGGTTCTAGAGTTACCTGTCTGACTGCCAACAATCCGTTGTATGGCAGAATGACATATCTCCCCAACTACCTGTCTCCATAGTGGTTCCCCAAGGATCCATCCTTGGACCCCTACTTTTCTCTGTTTACACCAATAATCTAGCCTCTGCCACCAAACATGGCACACTCATCCAATACGCAGATGACTCTACCATCATCTGCTCAGCCCAGTCCCTTCCCAAACTGCAAAAAGTCACACAGGAAGCCTTTTCCTCTGTTGAAACATGGTTATCCGATGCCCAATTAATACTCAACCCAAACAAAACTAAACTACTTATCTTCCAACCCACCAAACATACCCAAAACAACTCTCACTTTAACATCACAGTAAAAGACAACACCACTATATACCCAACTGAACACACCAAATTGCTAGGAGTGGAAATAGACAATAAACTAAAATTTGACATTCACATATCCATGACCATAAAAAAAGTCCACAAAAAACTTGGAGCATTATACAGAAATAAACAATTTCTCACCAAAGCAGCAAAGATTTCAATAGCAAATTCCCACCTTATCTCCACCCTACTTTATGCCTCTCAGTATATACCAACCTAAGGCAATGTGATCTAAACAAGCTAGAGACCTGCTACAACAAAATCGCAAAATTCGCCACAGGGGCATCCTACCGTAGTCACCACTGTCTCTCACTTGCTGAACTGGGCTGGCTTGAACTCCCTCACCTCCTTCAGTGGTATCAACTCTCACTCGCCCACAAACTAGTAAACCATCCACTAAATGTCCCATCCCTCCAGAATCTACTCCAACCCTATCGCACCACCAGACCACTAAGATCCAGCAACAAAAATCACTTGCAGATCACTAAAGCCAATAACTCTGCTGGTGAAGCACTATTCTCTTGCACCATAGCCAAATTATGGAACTCACTCCCACCCACAATTACCTCCGTACCATCATGCACCAACTTCAAAACTTTATTAAAAGCACACCTAAAAACATGCTGGCTATGCCCTTGCAACTCCCACTCTAATATCATCCACCCCATCCAACTACTACCTTTCTTTCACCTCCACTAACTACCTTGATGATATCAAGCTCAGATGCTCATAAGCCTAGTACTTATTATACAGCAGCAACTTCTCATTGTTACATTTGCTAATGCCTGTTATGTACTTCACAGATAAAGATTCTAGTTGTCTACTGATGTACTATGTTCTTCATCTGTAAATATGTTGTAAGTAATTTCTATGTTAAATTGTTAATCACTATGTAATCCAATGTAACTACTGTCTGTTTATTTTACTGTGGAGCTTTTCTCCCCGGGCCTCCGCTGAAAATGGACCCACGTCCAGTCGGGCACTCCCGGTCAACAAATTTAAATAAATAAATAAAATAAATAAATAAAAGTGACTCTCATGAAAATGTTACTGCTTTCATGTACTATTTGTGATTTGTTATTGCAATTTGTTTATTGTCATATGCTTTTGAAGCTTTTCTCCTCAGTCATCCACTGAAAATGGACCCAGTCCAGCCGGATTTTCCCCGGTTAACAAATGTAAAATAAATGAATAAAATAAATAGGTATTATTTTAGCAATCCTGACCACAAAAAAATAAATAGTTATGTTTTTCTTTGATGGAGACAGCATTCTAGAGATTATAACTGTCTTTATAATTTTTTTCTCACACCTGTGTTGGTTACAGAACTTTTTTGAGTTCACTTACAGTATTATGGATTTTGAGGTTATTCCTTAATGTGAAAATGTTTTTATTTTTATTGCAAAATTTGTTTGTTCCACTACACAGGCTTGTTCTTAAGTGTTCCATCATACTTATGAACTGGGATAGATGCTTTGATGCACGAGTTGAGGTGGAAGTAGAAGGCTGTGGTATATATCCCTGGGGTAGGGTGTCTTCTGAATTTCATAGGTTGTTTAAGACAGGAGGTTTGCCTTGGAGTAATCTATGAATGCAGTGAACTTAAATGGAATCTTAAGTTACATTATCAAGAACTTGGTGTTTTCGGGTGGTCATATTTAATTATATAGGAGGACTGTGCAGAATTGTGTTATGTTTGTGAAGATAAGGTTAAGGAAACTGGTCATGGAAGTTGGCATTCATAAAGTTAAGGGACTTTGGTTCATACTTGTTGTTTGTGGTCTATGGTATATGTCTGCAAGTTTCTACATGGATAGTTGAAATCCCCCAGGATGATAGTGTCAGGATTAACAACGATACACTCGAGCTTGCTAAAGTAAATGTCTTCAACTCTATTACAAAGGGAAGAAAGCGCTATGGTCTTATAAACTGTCACATACTCCTTGGCTTAAGATGACACTCAACATGCTAGTGAAGAAACTAGGGCAGTAGTCAGAAAATGCTGATTATGTACTCAGAATGACACTGATACTAAAAGTCCTTGCTTTATTGTGTTAGAGCATTAAGAAACAGCATAAATCATTGCTCAGAATTGTTTCACAATGATAGTAATTATTCAGATCTTAAAGAAATAGCTGATACCATGCTCAGTAGATATAGCTGGAACTTCACCTCAAACACCATCATAACTGCACCAATTATTCCTTAGTCCCTGATGCCTAGTTCAGTGTGGAACAAGCCCTGCAGTGATTTGTAAAACAAGAACCAGTCTGTATAAGGGCCCTGATAATATATTGGGATTTTTTTTTATTTTGTTTATCCTTTGTTGGCTGGGTTAGTGGCTTCTATTTAGGGGAGACCTGAAGTGGTATTTTATACTGCTACTCAAGGAAATTTGGACAGGTAATTGGAAAACTTCTCCCATTCTCTTTGATAAATGCCATGGGATCTTTTACATGCACCAGAGTTACCAGCAATTGAAGCAGATGGGACCATAGTTAAATGTCTCACCTGAAGGATGACACACTCAGGAGTGCAATACCCCCTATGCTGCAATGCAGAGTCAGCAATCCATCTACCTGGAGTGCATCCAGTTTTATCCTCCAGTCACAGGCTTCAAGTTCCTCACATATTCAGAACAGACTGTGCATCCACTCTGTTATTTTCTTTCCTACAGACTCTACTGCAGTGAGCAATGCTTGTCCATTCAGTCCAAAAACATAAAAAAAAAAAAAAAAAACACAAGACCCACCTTCCTAGACTATTACTACATCTTCATCAAATAGTTCTTCAAACACATATACAAAGGAAATCAATCTCCATCAGTAAATTATTAGAAACTGATGGCATTGTGACGTCTGGTCACTATCCCACCAAACCGCCACTAATATGCGACTTCCGTTTAATATCCCACCAAACTGCCACCAAATATGTGATGTCATCTACTATCCTAGGTCAGTAATTAAGGAAATTCAATCCTCACTACTGACTCCAATGTGAGACCTTCACTTAAATCAAGAGTAATATTTCACAATTTCTCCTAAGAGCACAATAGGGACATGCTCTATTACCTAGGACTGGACTGTATACTTCTGTCTATCCCTAATGTGACTGCTTATTACATTTTCCAGAACAATTTGTCCGAGTTTAGGACCTCTGATACACTCACACTTAAACAAATTGAATCTCACACACGCAAACACTTCTGGGAAAGCCTGACACAGATTTCCAGCTGTGTCCCTTCCCCCAGTGATATGGTAAAATGTTGCCTCCAATCAGAGCGTCTACATGCTCTTTCAAAGGGTGTCCAATTATTAAAATTAAATATTAAAACAAATGGTAGCATATGACCTAAAGCAGCCAGGCTTTCGGAGTGGCCCAGAAATTATCAATGCAGGTATAAGCACTCTCACCTCACTAAAAAATACACTAATCGACCAGTCACAATGTAAGATAATAGAAATATTTAATAATGAGCAAAATGATTAAAAATATAAAACAGTAATTTAAATAGAGAAACAGAATTCAATCATCATGAAAATGAAATTAACACTTAAGGAAAGAAATCCAACATTTAGAAAAACTCTAACTAATTAGCTATAATTTCCTATCAAACTGAAGAATGCTGTCCCTGATTTAACTAAATATTACAACAGAGCAAAGGCAGGCTTATAGTTCTTGGAGAGTTCTTTTGGGCATACACTGCTCAGTACATCTGTGAACACACTCAACTGAACAATGATCTGAACTCAACACAGTTGTGTGCTGTACTCACCTGTCTTCAGGAGGCACTTTTATAAGGCAGGTTAACTGTCTTAACTGTTACAGTTCCTATTTTCATTTCATTCTTTGAAAACCAACAAACAGTTTCTTATTAAAGTTCCATCCTTTCTGTCAGACTCTTTGTATAAACACAGAGCATCAGAGCACATTCTAATAACATCATCTGCAGACCAACTGATTCTAAGACAGTCTGCATTTAGAATCTCCTGCACAAATATGCACAATTAGACATGTAACAGAAAGTACAGTTTTGTACCTACCATAAATGTAGATGTCCGATAGGAATGCATCTGCAGTCCTTACAAATGGGTTGTCCTGTCGTCAGGCAGCCCTTCGGTCGGCCGGATTCCAAAGTCTGGGTCTGGCCTCGGCTGGTGTCGCACTTCACCCGACGTCACAGCTGCAGTTATTCGGGTATAAAGGCATCAGCCGATGCCATTTTCCTCAGTGTTTCTTGCCCCAGATGCCAAGTGCCCTCTAGGAAGGCTAAATTTGGATAAATGCAAAAAATTCCAAATAGTGGAGAGCAAATTCAAAAATAAGCATGTATGTACATGTATATACAAACAAATACACCATAATAGGTTCCCCCAGCTAGCTACAAGATGGGCAAATACCCTAGGAGTACCACAGAGGGGAAGGAGGGAGGGTAATCCTGACTGCAGATGCATTCCTATCGGACATCTACATTTATGGTAGGTACAAAACTGTACTATGTCCTTCAAGGATGCATCTGCAGTCCTTACAAATTGGTAGAATACCATAGCCAAACTGGGGGAGGAGGAGAAGAGAAATTATGGTGTAGTTAGGATCCCTTGCAAAACAGCAGTGGCAAAACCTGCTCGGGATCTAGAGTATAAAGGTAAATTATAATGCTTGGCAAATGTATGCACGGAGCTCCAAGTAGCAGCCTCTAAAATGTCTCTGGTAGCCACTCCTCGAAGAAAAGCTGTGGTAGTGGCTGTAGCCCTTGTAGAGTGAGGCCTGATGTTTTCTGGAGTTTTCTTCCCATGGTAGGAGTAACAAAATCTAATGCAATTTCCTATCCACTTAGAGATTGTCTGTTTTGAAATTGCTTTTCCTTCCATTCCTGTTGCATATGCTACCAGTAGCTGGTCAGTTTTTCTATTGCTCTTGGTCCTGTCCAGGTAGTAGCGTAATTGTCTATGCACATCCAAGGTATGCAGCAGTCTTTCTCCCTGTTCTGTGGGTTGGGGAAGAATGTAGGTAGGTGGATAGCCTGATTCAAAGATACTTTGGAGACCACCTTAGGCATAAAGGTAGGATTTGTTCTCATGGACACTCTATCTTGATGGAAGATCAGGAAGGGCTGTACTGCCATTAATGCCTGTAGCTCAGATACCCTTCTTGCTGAAGTGATTGCCAGTAGGAAAGCAGTTTTCCATGATAAGTATTGTAAATCTGCTGTTGCTGCTGGTTCAAATGGAGGGAGTGTCAATTTTTCTAGTACAAAGTTCAAGTCCCATGCTGGCAATGGTGGTTTCCTAGGAGGTTTTACATTTTAATTCCTCTCAGAAACTGCCTGAGCAGAGGATGTGAGAAAACTGGAGGATCCAAGTCGTATTCTGCTGAAATAGCTGATGCATGAATCTTAATGGAAGAATAGGACAGACCTTTGTGGAAGAGCTCTGCCAAGTATTCCAGGATGTTGGCTATGTTTACCAGTGACACATTCTCTCCTTTTTCAGTACTCCAAATGGAATATCTTTTCCATTTTGCTGAATAATTTTTCCTTGTTGAGGGTCTGCGAGACTCCAAGATAATGTCTTTTAACCTTTGGGATAAATTTGGGTTATTTGTTTTTATGCAATGTTCCAGGCAGTTAGCTGCAGTGTTTTCAGGTTTGGATGCAGGGTGTTGTAGTTGCTCTGTGTTAACAGCAAGGGAACAAGAGGTAGGTGCCATATTTGTTCCCGAGACTTGCAACTCAGTAATGGGTACCAATGTTGTCTTGGCCAGTCTGGAGCTATCAGGATGATCCTTGGACGGTCCTCTTTGATTTTCAATAGCACCTTGTGCATCAAAGGAAGTGGTGGGAATGCATATGCTGTCAGGTTTTTCCAACTGAAAGATAGGGAGTCCACTTTCCAAGCAAGTGGGTGGTACGTCCTTTTGCAGAATTTCTTTAGTTGGTGATTGAGTGGGGATGCAAATAAGTCTATTTGAGGGAGCCGGAGCCCCCATTTTCTTGTAATGGTTATGAAGATGTCCGGATGCAGCATCCATTCGTGGGCATCCGTGGTAGTCCTGCTTAGTATGTCTGCTAGAATGTTTTCTTTTCCTGGTACAAAAATTGCTTGTAACTGAACGTTGTAACTCAGGGCCACATTCCAGAGATCCATTGCCGTCCGGCATAGAGGGTACGAATGTGTGCCTCCCTGTTTGTTGATGTACCACATAACTGTGGTGTTGTCTGTCCTTATCAACAGTTGACCTTGTCGAAGAAATGGTCTGAATGTCTGAATTGCCAGATTTACTGCCAGCATTTCCTTTTGATTTATGTGTAGGTGCAGCTGGTCTTGAGTCCATAAGCCTTGTATGCACTTGTCCAGCATGTGGGCCCCCCAACCGAGGTCTGAGGTGTCCGTGGTAATGGTTTGGCTTGGTTGAGTGTTGTGGAAGGGCAATCCTTTGTTTGATTGACAGGCCTGAGCCCACCATTGGAACTCTTGCTTCAGGCATGGAATTATTGGAATTAGGGTTTCTAGGCTGTGCTTGTGCTGAGACCATACATTTCTTAGGTACCACTGTAACCTTCTCATATGCAGTCTGGCATGTGGAACCAATATTATGCAGGATGCCATGAAACCCAAGGCTTGCAGGACTTTTCTTGCTGTTAGCTGGTTCTGCTTTGTTAATGCCAAGAAGTATAGAGGGAGTTGCTCTTGTTTTTCTACTGTTAGGAATGCCATTTGTTTCGATGTGTCCAGCTCTGCACCCAAGAAGGTTATCCTTTGGGATGGTATCAGCCTTGACTTGTTTATATTGACTGTGTATCCCAGGGCTTGTAGTTGGTAAATGACCCTTTTCAAGTCTTCTGCTAACTTGAATTTGTTGTCCGCTTGTATCAGGCAGTCGTCCAGGTAAGGGTAGATTTGGATTCCCTGGAGCCTGCAATGAGCAATTACTGATGCCAGGCATTTCGTGAACACTCTGGGTGCAGTAGATAAGCCAAAGGGCAATGCTGAGAATTGATAATGCTCTGATCCTGCAAGAAATCTGAGGTATCTTCTGCAATTTGGTCATATGGGGACGTGCAGGTATGCCTCCTTGAGATCTAGAGTTACCAGCCAAGACTCCTTGCCCAGCATGGGAAGAAGCTGCTGTAGGGTCAGCATTTTGAATTTTGGAACAATGATGAATGTGTTTAAAGCGGACAGGTCGAGAATAGGTCTCCATTTGCTTCCTTTTCTTGGTACCAGGAAGAGTCTGGAGTAAAATCCCTGTCCTTGCTCCATAGATGGTACCTTTTCCACAGCTCTCATGTTTAATAATTGAGATATTTGTTTTAGAGCTTCTGCCCTTTGATTTGGAGGTAGGTTTGGCATTCCTCTCTTCCCTGGTAGAGTATGGAAGTGAAACCTGTAACCTTGGTCTATTGTCTGCAAAATCCACTTGTCTCTTGTGATGTAATGCCAGTTTACTGAAAACAAAGCTAGCTTCCCACCCAAGGGTGCTTTTAGTTGTTCCCTGGTAGGCGGTGCTAGAGCCAAGTCACTGTGATTGTGTAGTAGTGGTGGTGGCTGTGTCTGTGGCTGCACCTCACTGGTTGTTACCCTGCCACTGACGTCCCCTGTAGGCACCCCTGGATTGACTTCGGCCTCTTGAATGCCTATTCCTGCCTCTCTGGACTCTGGAGGGTTCTGGAAAGGACCAATTATTGGAGGGCCAATTCCTGCTAAACCTTGGAGGTTGGACCTGTAAGAAATTTTTCACTGTTTGGACAGATTTTGCCTTCTCTTCCATCTTCTTCAGCACCTGTTGTGCAGGAGAGCCAAACAAATTGATCTTGTCCATGGGAGCATCTAGTAATTTGGATTTCACATGGTCTGGTAAGGCCTGCTCTTTTAACCATGCATGCCTTCTGATAACTGTGCCAGTCATGGCTGATCTGAAGGAAGCTTCCAGTGCATCATAGCCGCATTTTAAGGAATGGTTACTGACCTGCTGAATGTTATGTACCATTTCCTGAACAGATTTTCTGTCTAATGATTCATCTGAGGACAACTTCTTGGTTAACTGGTCTAGCATAAATTCTTGATACTGGATCATGTGGAATTGACAGTTCAATGCTCTAGCTGAAAGAGTAGCAGAAGTGTAAACTTTTTTACCCCATCTCTCTAAGGACCTGGATTCCCTTTCAGAGGGGAGGGGGTTTTTGGCAGAGGCAGCTGCTACAGCCTTAGAACCCTGGGAGATAGTCTCAGGATCTGCAAAAGGAGCCTTATACAAATGGTGATGAGTATTCGGAACCCTGTAGTACCTATCGGGCTTAGCAGGGGCCGGAGGAAGTGAATCAGGAACAGTACAAGCATCATTAAATGCATCATCTACAACAGAGAGAACTGGAAGAATGGCTAAAGGCCTAAGTTGTGGTAAATGCAGAAAGGTTCTAAGCCTCTTTCTAGAGTCTGAGAAATCCTGGCCCTGCCACTGAAATTGTTCCCTCATAGCATGCAAGGTTTCCCCAAAGGAAAATTCCTCAGGCGGAGAGGCAGAAGGGATGGACTCTTCAGCATCTGAGTCTTCATAAGGGGAGAAAGAAGCCACTGGAGGGTTAGTATTATCTGAATCATCAGAGGAATCAGCTGTAGAAACTGGTTCAGGGGGCTCTGCTCTAGGCCTCTTCTCTGGAGGTGGGTGAGAGGCCCTGTCTGTGTGAGATTGGGATCCCCGGATTAAAGAAATGAGATCCTCTGCTAGACTAAGCATTTGTGAACTAGAGCTATGCCTGTGAGAGGGGGTCTTAGCAGGCACAGATTTAGTAGTTTTAGCTGCTTTAGCCCTGGCAAAAGCCTTAATGGACATGGATGCAGGTGGCCTAGCAGCTCCACGTGCAGGGGTGGAGATATCCAAGGGGATAGTGTCAGATAATTCCTGAGAAACTGCAAGAGCAGAAGGTAAATCAGAAGCCGATTCCACGAGGTTGGAAGAGGCCTCGGTAGGAGGTAAGTTTTCGGCTGAAGGAAGAACCGCTTGCTCGGTTTCAGCCGAAACCGAGACACTCGCGGTTGGCCTAACCGCGGTTTCGGCCGAAACCGTGAGTGTCGGTCCTTTTCCTTGCGCTTTTTTGATATTTGCGTAGTCGGAGGATCCGACGGCATAATGTAAGCAAAATCGGAGCCGAAAAACTCCTCAGCAAATTCCAACCGACGTCTAAGCGTCCATCGGTTAAAAGAAGCACAGGCTAGACAAGCTACTACGTCGTGGTCTGGGCCTAAACAAGGTAAGCAGTAAGAGCGGAAATCTTTATGAGGTATTTGTTTCCCACAAGTTAAACAGTTATTCACTTTTTCTGACATCGGCTGAGGCAAGAAAGAGTCCCCAACGGGGTACTTAGCTTTTTAGAAGTCTTCGGAAGTAGTAATCTCTGGTTCTGACCGACCGGCACTTGCGAACAGCTTCTGCTTCGGGCGCCACGTGGCAAGAAAGACTGAGGAAAATGGCGTCGGCTGATGCCTTTATACCCGAATAACTGCAGCTGTGACGTCGGGTGAAGTGCGACACCAGCCGAGGTCAGACCCAGACTTTGGAATCCGGCCGACCGAAGGGCTGCCTGACGACAGGACAACCCATTTGTAAGGACTGCAGATGCATCCTTGAAGGACATCACTATTCAACTTTGTTTTAAACATCTGGTTCAAACAAAATATTATTCAACATGTAAAAACTTATTTACAACATTATAGCTAGTCATGCTGGCATATAATACAAGTTAATCTAAAACTATGTGCAAAATTTCAGCCAAACAAGCTAGCACAGATGATAGTGCATAATTTCTTCACATTTCTCCCCTCCTGTGACAAAAGCACAATTTTCAAGTGAAGCTTGAAAAATTATGCTTGAGAAAAATGGGTCTGTCTGGGAATATATCAACCCACTCCTCTCCTGGACAATCCACCTGCATTGGCATTATTAAACCAACTACATTGTTGTAGTGTCATGTCATATGCTTGAAACCCTAGACCGCACTTCAGTAACTTGGCATTCTGCTTGCTGACTCTATTTAGCCATGTTAAAGGGTTATGATCTATGAGTGCAGTGAATTTTCTTCCCTATAGATAGGAGTGCAGCTTCTGCAATGCCCATACTATGGCTAGACATTCTTTCTCTACAGTTGCATAACATTCTTCCCTAGGTTGAAGTCTATAGCTAAGATATACCACTGGTTTCTCTTCTGAAGAAGAAGAAACATGGCATGGTACAGACCCCACCCCATAATATGAAGCATCTACTTGCACAACAAATTATTTGCTGTAATCTGCACTGGCTAACACAGGAGATCCTCCAAAAGTCTCTCTAAGTTTTTGGAATGCCTGCTGACAATCTGTGGTCCACACTACCTTATCTGTTTATTTTTCCTAGTTTGGTCAGTAATCAGTAAGGGGTATAGGTATTATACTATAACAGGACACACATTTTTTATATTACCCTGCTGTCTCTAGAAATGCTCTCACTTGTTTTTTGTAACAGGAACTGGCCACACATGAATAGCTTCTACTTTGACAGGCTCTGGCCTAATCTTACCACCTCCACACTCTCTGTCCTAAGTAAGTGACCTCTGCCATACCCACCTTACACTTACTGGGTTTAATGGTTAACCTTGCCCTTTTAAACTGGTCTGCAAATGCCCATAGCATAGCCTTTAATGCAGAGTTTAACCTTTCCACAATACCATTAGACTGGGGGTGATAGGGGGTGGTCTTTAGATGCTTCACCCCACAATGCTTCCACAGAAAAATCCACAGGTTTGACATGAAGATGGCTCCTCAGTCAGTCAGTATCTCCATAAAAAACCTATGCAGCCGAAAGTTTCTTGCAAAGCATTTACCACCTTTTCTGCCTCAATTGATGACAGAGCTACTACCTCAGGGTATGTGGTAGCATACTCTACTAGCACCAGGATATATTTCTTCCCTGTAAAACTTGGAGTACTCAGGGGTCCAATAATATCCATGGCCACCCTCTGAAACAGCTCTTCAGTAACAGGTAAAGGCATTAACGGAGCCTTGACTTTGTCCTCTGCCTTGTCAACTTTTTAACACTGTTCACAAGTCCTACAATTTCCTACCACATCCTTTGCAATCCCAGGCCAATAAAAATTCTGCATAATACCTCTTTTAGTACATTTTATACCCATATGACCTGAAAAAAGGGATGTTATGTTCTATAGCTCAAAGTGGCAGATGGTAAGCTCTAGGCACTACCAACTGCTGTATTACCTCACCTTCTCACCCAACTTCAAGAGTCCACTGTCTATCTTTTATTGATTTTTATTTATTTAACATTTGTTAACTGGGAAAATCTGACTTGGAATGAGTCATTTTTCAGTGGAGGCCCTGAGAGAAATACTCCAGACACATCTTTGTAATGTGGGAGGAAACTGAAGCACCTGGAGGAAACACACACAAATACAGGGAGGACATGCAGACTCCACACAGAAGGCACACCAGCTGAGAATTGAACAGGAGAACCTCTTGCTGTGAGGTGACAACACTTCCACTGCACCACTGCACATCTATACAACAAACCTTTGTTCCAGTATACAGACTCCCCTCTTTTTTGAGCCTCATGTGCCTACTTAGCCACCTCCCTCAAGCATTGTAATGTAGGGTCCATACGTTTGAACCTGTCTCAACTCTACCTTTGTGAACCTCCCCAGGCTCCCCTTCCACAGGAAGCCTATTAACTTCTGGCATCTGTGTCTCACTGTCAATCTGGGTACTACAACTCACTTCCATCCTTGCAGTCACTGTGTCCAAGAGAACATCAGTACCTACCAGCAGTTGTGGCTCACTTTCAGACTTACTGCTACAGGATAGCTCTTTCTCTGAAACAGTCACCACACCAGTCTCAGCTTCAGGTATGAGATCTGCCTGGGTTTTCACCAGGCTAACAGTCCTACATGCCTGTCTCCAAGCCTGATTGTGATTCACTGCATGCACACAAGGTACTGCGTCATCAAAGTCATTCTCTATCAGGACATCTACCACAGGAAACCTAATAACTTTTGACAGCTGCACCTCACTGTCATTCTGGGTATTACAATTCACCTCCATCCTTGAAGTCACCATGTCCAAGGGAACATCAGTCCCTACCACCAGCTGAGCTCACTTACAGACTTACTGTTACAGGATAGCTCTTTCTCCAAAACAGTCACCACACCAGTCCCAGCTTCAGGTATGAGATCTGTCTGGGTCTGCCCCAGGCTACTGGACCTAAATGCCTGTCTCCTAGCCTGAATGCATCTCACTGCATGCACACAAGGTACTGCTTTATCAAAGTCATTGTCTATCAGGACATCTGCAGAAATATCCTGAAACACACCTACCTGCTTTCTTCCTCTTACACCCTCACAGTCAAGATGAACCCTAGCCAAAGGTGTTTGGAATGGGGTCCCTCTCAAAGCTTTGACTGGAGTGGACTGTCTAAGCAAGTACTACTTTTCTCTAACCACTGCAGGGCTCAAAATGGTTATGTCAGAAGCTGTGTCTCTCTTAGCAGTAACCTGCTTACCATCTACTAAGATAGGATATAACTTTTGGTGATAGTTGGGCACCCCTGTTGTTTCCAAAGAGCTTACTTATGACAGTTTGTCATCCCCACTTGCTGGCTCCCTGACCTTTTTTTTCTCACCTTGCCTCGATGGACATTTGGCTGCTATGTGGCCCTTCTGGTTAAATTTGAAACATCTAATTCATAACTATGTACTTGGACTAGTAGTTTCCTTTGTTACTGGTGTATTCTGTTGGAGTGGTTTAGACTGCCCCCCCATGGGTTCCTTTACATCCATGTGCAGCACTGGAGATCCCTTTCTTTTGTATTGGTGCTCTGCTTGCTAAGTACAGATCCCTTTTTCTCCCCTACTCCTCTGCAGAGTTGGTCTGCTAACCAAATTATCATGTCATCAGGCAAAGTACTGAGGGCTTGTTCCCTCACCAAAAGATCTGCCAGTCTTTCAAAAGCGGTAACCTGACACCCACTAACTCATCTCTGAAAGTAAGTACTTGAATCAGCAATATAATAACATACACATTCATCTGCCTTGTGTCTATGTTCACAAAAAATGTTTCCATAAGCTTCAGGTGTTAGTTTAAAACAACCAAGAAGACAGCTTTTCCTTTATCATAATTCAAACAATTGATATCAGACATTGTTGACATGGTATAAACAGCTTTGCCATGGAGTAAGGGAGCCAGGAGTTGAACCAATAGCTCACGGTCAACTTCATACTGTCTACATACCATCTCAAATATGTCAATAAAATTATCAAAGTCTTCCCCATCTCTGTATTGAGGAAAGCGTTAACTGACCTTTACAGCTTCCTGGGGTCTGGTTGTTCTCTTCCCTATTACCTCCATGACCCATTCAAAAAGTAAGAAGCTCCACTTCATGCTGACACTGTCTCTTATTTTCTTTGGCTTCTTAATGTTTGATCTCCAGTTCATATTAATGCTGTTTATCCTCAGCCTTGAGTTTATATTGATGCTGCTTCACCATGTCTTCAGCTTACAGTCATTTGGCCTGCAGCTGCAGTCTCTCTGCTGATTCCATTTCAATATATCTGTCCTCCAGTTCATATTGACACTGTTTCTCCTCAGCCTCCAGGCATGGTCTCTTTAACTACATACAAATTATCAGGTCCTCCGAATAAAAGGTGGGCTGTCCTCTCTCAGCAGGCTGCACATCCTCAGTACCAAACTTGATATTCTCCAAATGGCTGGGCTGAGCAAAAGCTGCAACTAACGTGGAAATCATTGCTTCCTTAGTCGGGTTGACATGCACCAGTCCTCTGGCTTCACACTCCTTGGCCAACGGGTTCTTTGTCAGCTTACTATAGTCTTCTGCTGACATCTTTGCCTACTATCCCTGATTAACTAACTAGCTAAAAATAAATAAAACTGTGATGAACTGAGATTCTGTATGATACCTTGTGGGTGTTGAGAATGCATGCACTAATGATAACTACCCACAGGCTACTGAAGTCCAATTAAACATCCTACTATGCTGCCACCAATATGTGATGTCTGGTCAATATCCCATGGAACTGTCTCCTAAATATGATGTCCAGTTAATACCCCACCAAACTGCCACCAAATATGTGACGTCAAAAGCTATTCTGGGTCAGTAACTAAGGAAAATCAGTCCTCAATACTGACTCCAATGTGAGACTCTCACTTAAAACAGGAGTAATATTTCATAATTTCCCCTAAGAGCACAACAAAAATATACTCTATAACCTGAGACTGGACTGTATACTTCTACCCACCCCTAATGTAACTCCTTATTACACACTCCAGAGCAATGTGTCCCAGTTTAAGACCGCTGATACACTCACACTTAAATACATTGTATCTCACACATCCAAACACTTCTGGGAAAGCCAGATACAGATTTCCATCTGTAATCTTTCCCCCAAATGATATGGTAAAATGCTGCCTCCAATCAGAGTGTCTACTTGCCCTTTCAAGGGGGTGTCCAATTATTAAAATTAGATATCAAAACAAATGGTAGCATATGACCTAAAGCAGTCAGGCTTTCAGAGTGACCTAGGAATTATCAGAGTAGATATAAGGACTGTCAAATCACTAAAGAATACATTAATTGGTTAGTCTCAATGTAAAATAATAAAAATATTTAATAATGAGAAAAATTATTAAAAATGTAAAACAGTGATTTCAATAAAAAAAACTAATTCAGTAACCAGGATAATGACATTAATACTGAAGGACAGAAATCCAACATTTAGAAAAACTTTGACTAATTAGCTATAATTTCCTATCTAACTGAAGAGTACTGTCCCTGATTTAACTAAATATTACAACAGAGCAAAGGAAAGCTTACAGTTCTTGGTGAGTTTTGTTGGGTATCTACTGCTCAGTACATCTGTGAACAGAACGCAACTGAACTATGAACTGAACTCAACACAACTATGCCTTGTACTCAACTGTCTTCAGCAGACTCATGTATAAGCTAGGTTAACTGTCTTAACTGTTCCAGTTTTTATTTTCATTTCATTCTTTGAAAAAACAACAAACAGTTGTTTATTCATGTTACATCCTGTCGTTCAGTCTCCAAAAGTAAATACAAAGCAACGGAACACATTCTGATGACATCATCTGTAGATCAGCTGACTCTGAGACAGTCTGCATTTAGAATTTCCCGCACAAACATGCACAGTTTGACAGGTAACAGAACTCTGATCAACTTTTTTTAAAACATCCTGTACAAAGTATTAATAAACATATAATATCATAGCTAGTCATGCTGGCATATAATACACAGGTTAATGTAAAACTAGGTAGAAAATGTCAGCCAAACATGCTAGCACAAATAACAGTGTCCAATTTCTTCACAGGCATGACAGGTTCTCCGCCTATGGAATCAATAACAATGACATATTAAGCAAAGTAATATCTTACTCAAGACTAACCTAGACAACTCATTGGGAACTTGCAAATTCTTGTTGAAATCATCTTCTGTAAACCTTCTTCTGTCATGGGCAACAAAAATAGAATGTCATTTAGCATTAGTTTATATGTTTTTCATTACTTCTGAGGTGTATCGAAGTTATGGATAGACAAAGTAAAATTGCAGAGCTGAAATGAAATATGATCACCTAGAGCCAACTTTAACGGGTTTTTCAAAAGTATTTAAATGAAACAAAGTAAATGATTATAACACTTCTTTGTATAAGAGAAATGGGACAATTCAGTCATATTGCTGGTTGATATATTTAAAATCAAACTAATTCTTTACATGCCTCCTTGCAGAAAGATATAAGTCTAACTTCATTTCACCACTGAAAGATGAGCTTGGATGTATTTTTACTATTAAGATAGCCACAGATTTCCAGCTGTGTCCCTTCCCTCTAATGATATGGTAAAATGTTGCCTCCAATCAGAGTGTCTACATGCCCTTTCAAAGGGGTGTCCAATTATTAAAATTAGATATCAAAACAAATGGTAGCATATGATCTAAAGCAGCCAGGCTTTCAGAGTGGCATAGGAATTATCAAAGTAGATATAAGGACTCTCAAATCACTAAATAATACACTAATTGGTTAGCCTCAATGTAAGATAATAAAATATTTAATGAATATATATATATATATATATATATATATATATATATATATAAAAAATTAAAAATGTAAAACAGTGATTTCAATAAAAAAACAGAATTCAATAACAAGGATAATGAAATTAATACTGAAGGACAGAAATCCAACATTTAGAAAAACTCTGACTAATTAGCTATAATTTACTATCTAACTGAATAATACTGTCCCTGATCTCATTGGTTTTTGAAGAGATTTGATAGCAAAAAATTAAGAATATTCTCAGCTTTCTGATCATCCGATATGACTTTTAAAGACCTTTAAATGCTACTACTATGGATTTTAATTCTACAGATATTTCACCATAAATTTGAAGAAATGTTAACTGTGTGGTTACACAACTGAACAGAAAGTCAAAACCACCTAAAATTGAAATTTCATACTATTCCCTGTTTGCTGTCCTGAGAGCCGTAATAAGGAGAAATGAAACCACAACTGCAGTTCAGAAAATATAAAATGCATCACCTACTTCATTCTCAACACCAAAACTATCCAAACTAATATAAAACCTAAAAGTTAGAGTCTGAAAGCTTTGGTGTAGTAATGTGGAGGGCTTCTTTATCCTGTATTGCTGCCCCAGTAGCTGTATTTCAGATCAGCTCCTTCATAATGGTGGTGGTATATATTTATGAGACACTAGCTGCAATGCTGGAATCACTAATCCATATAAGGAATGTCATTTGAAACATTCTGTGCTAATTAATCCCATTATTAATGTATTGTACATTCTAAAGTGGTATTATCCTGACATGTAGCACCTGACATTTCTGAATGCTCCTTGCTCCACATCACCATGTGTATGTTGTGTTAGTAATCACAGGCAACAGCACATTTTTTTCCTGTTGTCTATCATAGATACTGTCATCTCATATCTGCAAAAGTGATCACTACCTATATAACATATATGTGCACATACAAGGCAGTCTCCCCGGATCCCAGGCTGACAGAACCCTATCTGTGTTTAAAGTAAATGCATTTTTTCAGAGTACTGTGTTGCAGTGTTATGTAAACCAGTTTTGGAATAGTATGTAGGCATCAGTGAGTTACATTAGCTTAGGTAGATTAAAGGATTATGAAGATCCATTGTAGAAATGAGCATGGCCAAAATGCTTTGTGTGGTGTACTACCCCAAGCATATGCTGTTTTGGAATCTAGCTGTAAATAACAGATAAAATGAATGAGTTTCCATCAAGAAGCTATTAACAAGTGCAAAAGTCTGTAAAAGTGTCAGTTTATTTGTTACAAATGACACACCCTTTGATGAATGTGCCATAGATGGAATATTGTGACCAAACTATAATTATATGGTTAAACATTGCTTTGTTAAATTGTGTTATTTTCTTATCATGTGAGATTATAGCAATGTTATGTGTTAATCAAACATTATAAAGATTCTTTAATTTCAATCCTCCAAACTCAGCAATCTCTGATGAATCAAGATAACGTGTCTGAAAAATCCTGTTACTTAGATAAAAATTCCTGAGCACTGTAGGTATCACAGGTACAGTGCCAATACTGTTATGTTGTTATGAATTATTAACCATTGCCTGCCGGTATGATGTCACTGCTTCATCACACATGGCATGTTGCTAAACATCTATATCTCAGAAACTCATTTTTTCCAGACTTGCAAAAAATACTTCAGTTTTATTTACCTGGAGGAAAACAGCTAGAATAGTAACATCTGTTTTCATTTAAGATGTTTTCATGCTGGAAGGAAAAAAATAATGTTTGTTTGCAAATGAGCATATCACTGATATCACACTTTCTCCATAAGTAATTGCAGTAAAAAGGAATAAAGTTAATAAAAAAGAATATATGAATTTGCTGACACCTGAAAATGACCAGTACATCATATGTAGAACTGTATGTATTTATTTTTAATTTCTATGTATAACAAGAAAATCTGAACCTGTGACTGACTCTCAGAAAGTAGTGTGTCCAATTTATACAATTAACAGTGGCTTTATTTGCAAATACAAAAATTAAGAATAACACCCAAAACTAGAAAAGTATTTGAACAGAATTTCAATTAATTTTAGTTCTATTCTGTATACAGCCATTTGCTTATTAATGCAAGGTCATCCAGAGAAGAATAATTTCTCCAAAACTACCCCAGACACATGGAGTCAAGCAGAGTTCTTCTATCTTATTTCTTGTCCTGTAAATTCTTATATGTTCTCTCACATTTGTATGTGAACATTGTTAAAATGAAGAAAATGTGTGTGTTTTAGAAATAAAGCACTTTTACAGTGTGTCTTGTTAGAGCTCTATAAGACCCTGTGTCATGGTAAACATATGTAATTTTGAACAGCCACCTACTTGGAAACCAAACAGAAATAAATAATTAGATAAATAAATAGTTGTTTCAAAATAACTGCCATATCATTGAAAATATCGGACCAGATTCAATAACACTAAGCATGCCACCAAAGTGAAAGCATGCGATCTGATATTCATTAAGTGGCGCTGCATGTCATGTGGAGCCACAAAACAAAGGGAAACAGTAGAATACTAATAAAAACATAAAGAGCTGAAGTGCATGCTAATTAATCAGTTCAAGATGGTGGTGCTATTCAGCAAGTTATAAATCAATCATGTACCCTCAGTGCTCATTTTTGCCCTCATCTGTAAAACTGTTTGGAATACCGGCACTATTACACCAGGGGAAACAAAAAAAGACATTTTAGAGGTTACTGCTGGTATCATTGTCCTGTATGTATAGTATACTTTAAATTAAGGTGCTGCTGTGGGTCTATATTAGATCACCAAAATCTGCTTTAATTGATGGCTTGATAATCAAACCCTATCCATTGAAACTAACGTTAAAGAGCATCGACATTTTTTACAGGGTAGATAAGCAATTGGCCAACATCACAACTTTGTCATTTTCCCCTCCATAGTGAATCTTAGACTTGGTATATATTGTTAGGAGGATGGGGGTGGGGGTGACGTCCCCCATATGGGTGGATTTGATTTAGTTTGATGTGTGTTTCGGTGGGTAGTGGCCAATTGGTTACTTACCCTATAAAAACATTTGATGTTCACTGAAGTTAGTTTCAATGAATATGGTTTGAGGAATAAGCCGTCGATGAAAGAATATTTTGAGAATCTAATATAGGCCCACTGCTGCTGTCAGACCTTGGGCAAGAAGAAGAAGGAGAAGGGTGTTTACAATGGACTGCATTACACAGAAATTGCTGAGCAATACAGGGTGGACATGGAAACAATGGAGGGACATTGCAGCGTCTTCCACCCCCACCCCAGGCCCCAAGGAAATTGGAGTAACCCATCCAAATGGAAAGAAAGATATGTGCTGCATTATGCATAATAGCTACTGGTACTTTCCAGAGATTCACAGGGGAGATGTTAGTTATGTCAAAGGCATTAACCTCTAGTATATTACATCAGTTTTTAAATGCAATGCAAGGGATCACATCTGTTTTCTATGCAACCCACAGGAGACAGCAAGAACCATGCAGACTTTTTTTGGAAAAGCAGACTTCTCTGATGTATTGCAGGTCATAGCTCGCACACACACATAGAAATAAAGGTTCTACTCAATGAACAAGGAAGGAGTACATCAACAGAAATGGTTGCCACTCTGTATATGGACAGGTTGTTGGTTATGGCCAAGGGATCATTTACAATGTCTGTGTGGGTAACCCAGGGAGTTTTCATGACTCACAGCTGTGAACTGTACAAGGTTTGCTGGGGTGGCATTCCTAAAGGGCATCTTGTGGGAGATACAGATTATGCACTGGAGCTCTGGCTCAATACACTGGTGAGAAACCCACACTTGAGCAAGGATACAATGAGGCACATACTGAGACTGGGAATAACATAGAGCATGTGTTTGGATTGTTCATATCAAGGTTCTGATGTCTAGACACATCAATACTGTGCATCAAACATTTTACTTGACCATTGTCTATAAATCATGGAAAAAGTCAACTATACCAACATTTGCACAAGTATAGCAAGAAACAAGACTGAAGTACCTGATGCTTTGGCTGCTTCACTTACAATACTAACTGAAGTACAGCGAGGTTCAACAATTATATAAGCAATCATTCATAAATGCTTAACAATGAGAAATCAAAAACTATCTTGTGCAGTACATATTGATAAACACAAGCTGGTGAGTAAGCAAGTAAAAGCTATCCACTGTCTGAATCAGACACGTCACGAAAGCCTAAGTCACATAAATATGCAAAGGAGAGCACACAGTCAACATCATCTGCACAAGGTGGTTAGGAGGAGGTGGCAGGAGGGCAAAGTTGACTCCAAATAAGCAAATGAGTGAGGGTAAAAAACACATGTATTTATGAAAGTATACAATGGCCTGTCCAGTAACAACAGATGTATTGCACTGCAGTACCATTTAGATAGCTTGTACGTGTGTTAATTGGTATGGGCAAGTGTTTTTTTTTCAATGTGTGTGTATTTATCTGCATGAACACAATCAAGCACTGTACTAGCATTATGTCCTGGCATCTTGGACAGGTATGAGCCATGCATGGTAGAGTAATCAGTTCAGCCTTATTGCCCCAGGCATTGAGAACTACCTCTTCCAGGAACTGCACTGCTACTTAACAGCTCCTGGCTAGAACTTAGGGTTTTACCTGAATATGAGTGATGTCTACTGGACAAACTCTCCCCATAACTATGTCCAGGACCAAGACTCCAAGGCCTACCACATATCAGGTGAGGACAATGCATTCACAGATGGAGCAATGGAAGTAGTGCCACTATGGGAGTGGGATCTGGCATGGCCACATCTGCTAACAGAAGATGTAGGGGCTCTCCAATCACATGAATACCAACCCTCCCCCAGCAGACATTCCATCATAGACAATGCCCAATCCAGAGTGTTATTCTTCCTGTCTATGTAGTCAGACATGCATTTCAAGGAGTCACTCACATTAGAATTCAAGACATTTAGTAGTCACACTATCTATTTCAATGCCCTGGTGAAACATGCCTGTGCCTCCATTACGGCCCTACATATACATCTAGTGGCACCTAATGACACTTCTGCATCAGGAGGAGGGTGGAGAGCAGGCCTCTTGTGAGCATGTCTGTCAACACTTCCATGCAGCACTTCACCCTCATGATCACTATGGGGAGAATAAACCAGATATGCAATCAGAGTAACCACATTATAACCACACTACCCTGACCAACTGTGCCACCCTCTAATTTTCCTATATCAGAAGACTCCATGTCACAGGTATGCATAGGCATACTGACTGTATCTGAAATATGGGCATGGGATGTAGGAACCACAACATCGGTGTTATAGTGCACCCTCGGGCTGTACCTCTTCATCGCCACTGTCATCATCAGAGGCTACCAACACTCTGACATCAGCTGATAAGTGTACCTCAGTGCCATGGTCTGCATCACCTATGATGACAAGTAATAAGCACAACAAAGAGAGAAATAGGAAATTAAATTGATCAAAACGTTCTTATACAAAAGGTATGTCAAACAACAATAGATGCTAAAGCAATACAAATATCACTGTCAGTTAGATCTAAATCTGCCTTATATATACAAATAACAATAAAATGTGTGCTTACCATATGTAGATAGTCTTACAGCATACAATTCAGATGTCCCTGTATGTAAGGAAAGGAACAAAAAGAAGGCTTATAAGTATCATAATGCAAATCACACAAGAAACAAAGATAATCTCCTCTATGTGTGCAGGTTAAGAATAATAAAAAAGAAGAAGGGCACACAACATCTGTGGTTGTGTAGGGCTTGCTGTGAAGGAAACTGCATTTGTAACCTCTAGCAGTTTAATCAAAATGGTCAAAAGCAAATTAAGAATAAATGCAGAGCAGCAATGCCTTGCTTGGTACCCAAGCAGAAAAAAATCAAAGCTTAAATGGTAAGTCTGATAAAATAAAAAAGCATTGTTTCCAGAGACATCCATGGAGTTCAAAAAATGTTTTATTTTCTTTATTTGGTCAGATGAAATACATGTTTCAGCCTTCTTATGGAATCATCAGCACAGCATAAGTAGACAGTCTTTCACAGCTTAAGGAAAAAAATAAAAATATTTAATTTGGCTTTCCTTCAGTAGGACAAATAACCATGGCATCAGTGTGTGGATAGCAGCACCCTGAATAGTAATGACAGAAGAAAATGCACATAAAAGATGTACAACTTTGTGTCGCAAGGTGTAAATGAAGTGATTTGGTAGAACTAAGACCGGTGATACATTGTTCAAATCCTATTTACAGATTATATTTTAATTCTTCTCAGTATTTTATTTTTTTTTAACTTGTAATCTACATTTGCTCACTGCTCAGCAGCATGCAAGCAGGGTTCACTACTGAATTAAAAAAGTAAAAAATTTAGGGCACACTGCCTTTTGTAGTGCAAACACTCGACACTGGTGTGTATGCATAAGCAGTCTGGACAGTAATGACTGCAGAGAATGCACAGGCCTAATATCCAACTTTGTGGCACAAGGTGCAAATGAAGTGAATTGATAAAAGTAAGACATATGATGCATTATTTGAACCTGTTTACAGATCATGTGTTGATTATTCTCTATATTTTAATTTTTCAATTTGTAATCTGCCTTTGTGTACTGCTTAACAGCATGCATGCAGGGTTCACTACTAAAGGAAAAAGTGAAAAAGTTAGTGTAGGTTGCCTCTTTAGCACAAACATGCATGACAATGGAGCATGGACATCATCAGTGTGGGTAGTACTTAGTGAATAAATCCCACATCTCATATAACTACTCCCAGCAGAAAGTATAGCAGAAAATAATGGAGAGAAATAATGCAGGTGATGCAGGGTTCAAATCAGTTAATTATTAATTCTACAGATGGGGGTATGAATACCTATTTACACACATTTATTTTACTGATGTGCTGTTGTGTAACACTCAACTTTTCTCATTATTGCTAACAGCATGTGAACTGTTTTCTGTACATTTTCACATTATTTGTCAATAGTTACAAGTTTGATAATGTTTTCCATTTAGTACATTTCTGATGTTGTAAGGACAAGTCAGAAGGAAGAATATATCAGTGTGATGCACTTGTTGCTCATGTTATTGCCGGTAATTGAATTCTTTTTACTGTCAGCTTTATTCCACTCATACATTTTTATAATCCCTTTTGCATTTGTGCTCTGCTCAACAGCACACAAACATGGTTCACTGCCTAAGGAAAAAAGTGAAGAATGTAGTTTAGTCTGCCATATGTAGCACAAACAACCCTCTTGGTGTTCCACAGCCATCAGCACACAGTACTGAGTGGAGAAATTCCACATATCACTTCTTTATATCCATGGCATATGGTATAAGTGTAGTGACTTCATATAAAGGACACAGGAGATTAATGGTTTGAATCCATATAAGAGATACTTTTACAAAGGCTGTCAGAATCCCATTTCTCACAATATTTTAATTAGGAATGTAAATCCAAAAAAGAAATGAGAAACATAAACATGTTTATTGCAAGCAGTGTATCAGTAATGCTTGCAAAACTAAACTTCTCTATTTAGCATATATATAATTAATGATTCACATGAAATCTTAAGCTAATGTTTGTGCAATTTCTTAATCATGACAGTGATATTATTTAATTAAAAATGCACTTGCATATGTGTGATGGTCGCAATATTTTTCTTATAATCACTATGACTCAGCACATACCTAAACTATATGTTCATAGCTTAGTACTAAGCTAACTGCCCTTGCGAGCCATTTTAAACTTAGCCAATTACCCCTTGTGAGACTCAAACCCTGTACCTTGTGCTTACAAGACAAACACCTTAACCATTAGGCCACCCTCCCAACTTTTTAAAAATGGTAATTTGAGATGCACTAATTTAAGAATGAATGGAGATATACTTCAGAGAGGCCTGTATATCTGTGACTTTAGTGCTGGGATTGCATTCCTATATAAAAGGCTGCCATTGAATGGCTATGGGTTTATGATGACAGTTATGACTTGTGCAGTATGTGTGTAACATACCCCAACCGGTATTACTCTGGTCACACAAATCCAGACATCTGGAATTACATTTACAAACAGAAATGCAGCCTTTTATATAGGAATGCTATCCCAGCACTAGTTAAAGTCACAGATATACAGGCCTCTCTGAAGTATATCTCCATTAATTCTTAAATTAGCGCATCTCAAATTACCATTCTTAGAAAGATGTTTTACTGTGGTAGTGAGAATTAATAAGTTAAGTTTCAGTAAGAGTATGTAAATTGCAATATCAAAACACATCACAGTTCATCGTATTTATTCTTACAAACACAAAAGATTACAATCCAAGCCATTAAGCATTTCATTATTGGACATTGTAACATGTGTCAATAGTTTGAGCATCACACATGACAAATCTCACAGCCACGTTTCACACCTTTAGTGCTATTTGATGTAAGTAGTGCCAATGCATCTGCCAAGGAATCTATATGCTTTCAATTATGCAAATACAGGATGTGTATTCATGCACAGTCTGTTACATGTAGGATCTGTTAGCTAATATTAGCTAATAAATTCCAATTCATGGACAGATTATAGGGCTATATATTTACACAAGTGATGGGTGTTTTCATTCCTTAATTTAGCTTACAGTGAGCTTAAGAATTCCTGTTCGCACTTATTGAGGTCACTATTATGGTGACTACATTGTTGCCCAGTATGTGGAATGCATTTGCACTGGAAACAGCCTTGGGTAAGATATTCTAAGCCACAGCTTTATACTGAAACCTGACATAATACCCCTGAAGCCTACACCTTTAGTGCTTCACAAGGAATGCCACAAAAGTCCTAGACTCCTCAACACCCCACCTTTTGTGCTCTAAATTAACACCATTTTCTCTCCATCACCAACCATTCAGCATGAGTCAGGCTAACAACATATGTCTGAAATGATGCCAATTCAGATCCTACATAATATATATATATATATATATATATATATATATATATATATATATATATATATATATATATATATATATTTTGTACTGTACAGCTGCAGAGGAAATAGAAGGAATCCATGAGGTGCACCAAAAGAGATTAACTTCCCTCATAGTGGCATGGAGTAAGTATGCCTGAGATCCAAATGCAATCTCACTCACTCACTAGCATCTTGAGCAGGCATACCGCAACTTTGAGATCAATCATACATGCCTTTATTACTAACTCTTTCTGCATGAATTAGGCAATGAAAAGACAAGGGGCAGGATTCACGAAGCCTCCGTGTAAGAGTTACAAGGCTTACACGGAGGCTGCATTTAAACGGTGTGATGTCAGCATGCCATGCATATGCATGAGGGCATGCTGAATCACACCTAAGATTAACACAGTCCATGTAAGACAGTAGGGGGCGTGTCCGTAGGGTGAGCCCTGCAAACGGACATGCCCCCAGAAGAGTAAAAGTCCTGAAAGTAAACCCCCATGACAGAGTCCGTGTAAATGTGAATAAACACAACACAACACCTGCCCCCACAGACTATGAACATAAAATGTAAAAATGAACATGTTATATTTTTTTTATAAGTTTTAAAGATGTTTGCCCGTGAGTGCGCTCGTTTGCGCGGGTGTGCCCGTCGCTTAGCCACAGTTAGCAGTCAGTGGAAAAGCATATAAGAACTAAATATGTAAAGTAAGCCAAGAAGCAATAACGTAGCAGAAGAGACTTTGGCTGAAGAGGAGGCAGTCATGGTTCATGCCCCCACAACATCAATTTTTATTTTTAGTGAAATAAGCATGAAACAATTCCCTGACATATATGTACATGTATAAAATTATTTTTATGTAAAATGTAATGAAATGGGCCATGTATTGTGAAGAAATGTGTGAAATAAAAAAAGAAGAAATGTCAGAAATGCCCATAGCTGAGCTACACACTAACAAGCTGAGTATATCTGCCCATAGGTGAGCAGTGTTTTAACAGGTGTAAAATGAGTGCCCGTAGGTGAGTAGTGGTTTAACAGGTATAAAATGAGTGCCTGTAGGTGAGTAGTGGTTTAACATGTGTAGAAGGAGTGGCCAGGGTTGAGCAGAGTTCCAACATGCTGAAACTGTGTGCCCGTAGCTGAGCTGAGCATAATATGCGTGCTGACAGCCAAACTGTGCATAAGCCAGTGTGCCCCGTTTGCGTGGAGCTGCGCACCGTGCCAAGCTAACCGACGAGCAACGTTGAGCAAGCTGTATCAAAATTGCCTTTACACAGACACACCTCCTGGCCTGTGTAGACAGTCATAAAATATAAAAAGCAATGGCCAGGCTCGAACTCAGGATACCATGCACCATAGTCAAAGTACTGAACCACTAAGCCATGACAGTTGCTCTTAGAAATGCAGTAATAGCATATATATAGGAATGAATGGAAAGAGGAGCATGACAAAGCAGGTTTTGTGAATCTGATACAATTCCAAAATGGCCAATCACAGATAAGTGCAGGAAAAACGGCATATATAAGCCCCATAGGTGGGAATACACAGCATAACCGATTGTGGAACCGAGTTGCAGTCAGGATGGCAGGTGTAGGAGAGGGTAGTTGCTTCTGAGCAGAGAGGTGGGGCGTTGAGGAGTCCAAATATATGGGTTGGCTCATCGTCCATGATCATGAGGCCCAACTCATGCAGGGCCAGGTCCTGTGGGGAGCATATAGGGCTGAGGCGTAGGATCAGTTGGCACATGATCTCACCAGTGCCACAGGAATACCAAGGACTGGTGAACAGGTCCATCACCACCATGCGGACCTGAAGAGATGGAAGCAGGACCAACTGAACCGTTGCATCCAGGAGGCCTGGCAAATGCCCAATGTCCCACTACTGAGTAAGTTACATGTAATTATTTATGTAAGAAATTAACCTAGCTGATATTATGGAGATGTGTATTCCAATATTACTTCATTTATATTACAGCTGCAGGTGTCCGTTCCATGAACCGTCGAGCCTATGCCGATAGGCTGGTGCGGTTGCGCCACCAGGTAGGTCAGTAATTCTCTCCCTGTAACTGTAAAAAATATAAGTATGACAGCTTGCAAAAGAGTGCAGTGTAGTCACTTATTAATAAAAAGTGCAAGTAACAGTGTAAGAGAGATTTTGCTAGTATCGTTTAATTACATAAGTGTGATGCAGCCTGTAATCCAAAAATAAAAATGAAACAAGTCTGAAATAAAGATGTTCCACCTGTAATATAATAGTACATAACCTGCAGCAGGCTGAAAAGTACAGCTACAGAAGATGAGTAAAACACATGTGTGAAATATATCCCTGTTTAAATTCTGAAACTTGACACAAGTGAGACTGTTGGAAAGGATTGTTATAACAAAGTAAAACATGTCAATAAAGCCTAGAATTAAGTACCATCCTGAATTGTAAAAATAAAACAAGTGAGAGAGTGTGAGAAAGAGGTATGAATCCACCAATAAAGTAGTAATAACTCCTGAATAAATTATACTGCAGTCAGTACAGAATGAAATGAATGTGACAGGCACAACCAAACAGCAACATGTGTTGAAAAAAGTACTGAAGCTGGAATGTGTGTCCCAAAATATGGATATGTTGCTCTCAGTTTGCAATATGCAGATAGTATGGTTGTATGAAATACCAAACATCCACAGTTGTCTAGAGCCATATAAAGCAAATGTAGCAGGGTGATGTAGCTGAACAGAGCCAGATATGAATGTGTATGAATAAAAATGAAATGTGTATTGATGTAGCAGTAACATTCCTATCACCAACATGAATAAGTTGTCACATAGGGAACTGTAGTCAGACCTGTAGTGTGTATATATCTGCAGCTAGTAGAAATGTACAGCATATGTATAGGTATTTGAAGTTGTTAATGAAATATTTCTTCACCCTACCCTATAACCACAAATAATCCATTCCACATGAAATGGGTATGTGTATTCACAATTAACACCCCTGGACAATTGTCCTGTTGGTTCATACATATTTGCATGTACGTTGATGCATGTGCCCTGTTCATACATCCAAACCTGATGGCCTGTTGCCATCACTCAACCCTGCATGTTGTTGGAATGTGTACTGTTGTTCAAATTATGCATGTGTTATGCTTGCTGTTCAACGGCTTGAATTTATGGGCATTTGGTTAATGGGAATACTAATGCATGCTGTTACAACTAATTGTGAATGGTATTGCACGTTACTAACCCAAACTGTCACTAAATAATGCAAAACATAGGACGACAGGGAAGGCGGGTTCCAGCGGACCCACCTCTCCCACCTCAGCTGGCGAGTGCACCTGGCAGTAGTGCCCAGGCTGGACCCTCCTCTGGTGGCCCTGTGCCACCTGTGGGTGGAAACGCTGCAGGGGATGGGGCTCGTCCCCCTTCTGCGAGCGTGGCCGGAGGAGTACATCCACTCACCCTCTGTAGTGTCCGGACTGTGGTGCATAGGGAGATCCGGCATGCTGTGCTTGGGCCCCTACACCAGCTTGAGGCACAGGTGGCACAACTCATGGGTGTGCCTGCTGCCTGGCCTACACAGCCCCCAGCACAGCCCCGTCCTGGGCAGTGAAGGCACAGTGGCAACTGCCCATGGGTGCGGATCTCAGTTCCACTGTTGCCATCTGTGGGCTCATGGGCTCGAGATATCCAAACATCCATCCCCGTCAATTGTGTAACCTCCCTACATGTGTCATACACCACCCCTGTATGCATCTTGTTTGTCTTGTCTGTTAACCTCCCCTACCTACCTCCCCAGATATACCGACTTCCCGTACCTGACATACCACTCTCACCTGAAAAAAAAAAGGGCACACTGTACCCACAAAAAAATTATGCCCCATACATAGCTGCCCATTTTGCACACATGTCTGCTGGACATGTAAACTGGCAATTACAATTAGCTGTACAACAAATATTATTGTTGTCCTCACACTTCTCTCAGGGGTGGAAGGTTTCAAATTTCACACCAAATTACAAACATATGCACAGCCGTTGCTGACAAAGAAATGGGCAGCTATGGGCCTTTCTTACATCCCTCCTGCAAAACCCGAGCTTGTTTTCCTACTGTCCTACCCTCTTTGCACCCCCTTTTTCACCACTTTCCTATCTCCCCATTTTCTTTTCTTTAAAAGAAAATAGTGCAGGTGTGCGCAAGAGTAAGCACTTTTAAGCAGTAGTAAGCGGGTGTGCGCTTCTGTGCGCTTAGCTAAGCGTGTGTGTGTGAAGCTAAGTGGCAGTGCGCATGCGTGACCTCCGCACAAACCAGCACTAACCCACTTACAACTGCTTAAAAGTGCCTTAGTCACTCTGAATGACAAGGCCTGTAGTTTTCTCAGCAGCAAAATAAAATACCTCCCTCAGTCTCTGACCCAGGACCTTGGAAACACTAGCCTGCATGACTTACCACTAAGCCATGACTGCTATACAAGAACATTGTGCTGAAAGAAATATATCATAAAATAGTAGGAATTAATGTAAAGGGAATATAGCAAGTCTAGTACACAAAGCATGTCATGTATATTTACTGTCAAATCTAGTGGATTTGTAAAATAGTACTGTGTGCTGAGAAACAGTCATGCTAGTTGGTAGCTACTAGGTAATAATGTCACAATAGCATCTGGCAAGCCACACACATACTCAGAGCAGGATAAACACTGCCATAGTTGAATAGTTAAGATATCAGACATAGCAACTGTGACTGAGTTACAGGGATGTCCCTGATGTGAAAACAAATGTCAACTGTGCCCCACTGACACCCTGTCAAATGTACTAACAGTAGTCAGAAAGGTGTGACTACACATGCAATGGTAGCTATGAATGACTGAAGGTATGCACCACCTGCACGTCACAAATGGTGTACTAATACATATGCTTGAAATAACCCACAGTCACAACTGCAGAATATCAGAATATGTCATTGGAGTATCCCACTGCTATGTACCATTCCATGAGGCTGATAAAAGATGCACCTGAGAGTATCTGAGGCCTGCTCAGCAGCATGATCAAACACCCTTGTAAGTGTCAAGGTCCACACCATGGCCAGACCACACTGCATGCAGTAACACCCTACCACAACAAACACATAGGGAATTGCTGCCCAAACAGATTTAGCAAGCATTACAAGCTGTGAATGTAAATGGAAAATAGGAAAGCCATAGCAACACATTACAGGAAAGACACCTAGCAGGCATACTAGGAGTGAATGTAAAGGCCAAATATTGAAGCCATAGCAACAGATTGCAAGAGCCACTGCTATATACCAGTTACACCACAATCCCCACAGGAAAGCACACACATATACACAGTATTACTAGTCGTAGGTGTCAGTTTACATACACACGGAGAAGAGGACACTGGAGGAAGGAATGCTCAGCTTACAGAACAACATGCATTGCAGTGTCTACAACACAGCCTGAAATATGAGAGACATACCAACACTTACACTCACAGAACAGTGTCCACAGCAAACCAGCATGGTCCCCACCCTGATAATCTGAAAGGGCTACGCCTACCTAACAGACCTTTTTATAGCACAGTCCTGTAATCACAGTGAGAACTGCACTCACTACACAACAGGCTGCATGCAATTAGTAAATGCTGGCTAACAATTGGTGCAGAGGCCATCACATGGACATGTGCAGATACCTACAAAAGCATCCTGTACTCCCAGTCCACACATGCAATACTTTCATTGCACCCGCTGGAGGTAGAGAGAGAGAGAGAGAGAGAGAAAGAAAGAAAGAAAGAAAGAGAGAGAGAAAGAGAAAGAAAAAAAAACCTGTAACAACAAAACAAAGAGGCTGACAGCAGGCCAAGTAACTGCAAGCCAATGCAAACAGCTGCAACAAACACAGGTAATGTAAAGTACTACTATAATACTCTACATACTGTGAACCCTTCAGATGTGTTATTGGTCTGTATCTATGTATATGAAGATGTGCATAGGGCTGGGGACATGCTGAAACTGTCACTGAAGGCTCTACATACATATGTATGTGAAGGTAGCTATGTGCACATAGCAATGTAGGTTGTAGTGCAATGTACAAGTAGGTTGTACAGTAATGGATGTTCAGCAGTACATTACTGTGTGTATACATTTGTGGAACTAAAAAGGAGTATATATAGATATATATATATATATATATATATATATATATATATATATATATATATATAAAACATGTGTATAATATGTATATCAAGATATGTATGTATATATATATATATATATATATATATATATATATATATATATATATATAATATGCATATGTGTATACATAGATAGAGAGGGATGTAGAAATACATAGACATATATAGTTTCACAATGTCATAGTTTAGTACTAGGCTATCTGCAGACAGTGTATAGAATAGATTTATAAACTTGCACCTCTGTGTAGTAGTGACACAGTGAAAACCCCCCTACATAATAGCATTAGTTTACTGTGCCTCTGTCTAGTAGTGACACAGAGAAGACCCCTGCTGTAAACCTATAATCTCCCATCCACATGTCAAGAATGCACATGAAGAGTGTCAGTGAGGGTCTCTGCCTAACATGAACTGGGATCCTGTTCCACAGTATGGGAAGCCTCTTAGTGATGGATCTGTCCCTACAGTATGTCCTATTCATATGTGTGCTGAGGTTTAAATCTGTAGCTGTTGTGGTTCTGATGGATTTGGATTGTATGAGGTGGAACATGTCCATCAATACCTGATTGGACATGGCCTTGTACATCAGGCACAGATCACCCTTAAGTAGGCAGTATGCTATGGAATAGAGCATGAGTTACTTTAGTCTGGCAGCATATGAAAGTTGTTGGAGACCCTTGATCCTCCTGGTGATGTACTTATGGGGTCCCCCTAGCTGTTGCAAGTGCCAGGTGAGGTACATACCAAATGGGGCATAGTACACAGTCATGTGCCTGATAAGGGAGGAGTATAGGGGTACAATGACCCCTTTTGATCTGGATGTGAATCCCTTCATGATAAGGTGGGCAATGTAGGAAGTCTATCCAACCACTTTGGCAACATGGGTGTCAAATGAGAGGTCAGTATCGATCAGTGTCACCAGGTCTCCGATTACTTTGTCTGTACTCAGTGGGTTACTGTCTATGTGATAATATGTGGGTACCTTGTCCATCTGAAAGGGTATGACTATACATTATGTGGCATGCAGTTTAAGGCCATGACTCCGGCACCAGTTGTCGGTGTCCATAAGGCCTTTCAGTAGTATGTATGTGTCAGCTGGTGTATCGACTATGGTGCCTAGTATGCAGTCATCTTTGAACATTGTCAGCCACTACCCTCCCATGTCTGCTTCCACATCTGAGAATTATATGCTAAACATGAGCGGTCCCAGGACAGAGCCCTTTGGGACACCACTTGTGACTGGCTCTGAGTCTGACATGGCACCAGTGAGTTTGACTGCAGGGTTTCTATCCATTAGCCAGTTTGCAACCCATATTGTGACATATGGATTTACATTTCAGCTGTTGATCATGTCTATGATGCCAGAGTGTGGTATTGTGTCGAAAGCCGTAGGCAAGTCCAGGTAGGCTGTATGGACTGCTGTGCCCTCGTCAATGGCTCTAGTGACTGATTTGAAAAGGTCAACCAGGTTCATAAGGCAGGATCTGCCCTCTACAAAGCCAAACCGGGTGGGATCAAGTGTCTAAGTCCCCAATGTCTCTGTGTATGAGTTCCATAATTATCCTTTCCATAGCGTTGCAGACCAGGCTGGCTAAGCTTATGGGGCGGTAGTTACCAGGGTCTGTAGAGGTGCCTCCTTTGTGGAGTGGGACTACTGTTGCTGTATGCCAGTGTCCAGATACATATGCTGTAGTAAGGCTATGGTTGAATAGCATTTAATGTGTGTGTGTAGCTCCTCTTGGAGTTCATGTAGCATGCAACCTGCAATACCGTCGGGTCCCATTGATGCTGTGTTTACAGCTTTGCTGAGGGTGGTTCCCAGCTGGTCATCTGAGATGACAGGGAGGTTACAGTCAGCAGGGATAAGTAATTCCTCATGTGTGGGTGATGGAGGGGAGAAATCTGCACTGAACCTGTCTGCCAGAATGTTGGCATTATCTGTGTGTTCAGTGTAGCTTTTGTCACTGTGAACTAACTTTGAACATATGAGGGTTCCCACCTAGGTGTGTAACATAGCAGAAGAAGGCCTTGTGGTTATCTGTAGTGTCCATAGCGATGTCCCTCTCATTGTTGGCCTTACATGTTTGTATGACAAAACGCATCTTTCTATTAGTGCTGATCAGAGATGCCTTAGCTCTATGGAATTCTGCTCTGCCGTGCAGTAGCTACCTTCTGTTGTTATACAATTTGTTCAATGCTGGGGTCCACCAGACAGGACGCCTGCATTTGGTGGAGAGGGTCTTGGTTTTATTTGGGATTGCATGATCCATGCATTCTTGGAGATGTCCGTAGAAAGCATATGTGAAGGTGTCTGCATTGTGGGATGTGGTTTCAACTGGCCCAGTGGGCATAAAGGATACCAACTCAGTTATAAGACGTGTAAAGTCGGCATGTGAGAGGTTTCCCACTGTAGTCTTTTGTGTTGTGGGGGAGGTGGGATATGTATATCCAGGGGGATTAGTCGGTGGTCAGATGTGACTAGTGGGGGGTATACTTCCGGTGTGCAGCACATTGTCCCCATGTTTGTGATGATCAGGTCTAGTATATTATCTCCCCTTGTGGGAGAGGTGACTAGCTGTTCCATTGCATTTGACTTAGTGAATTCCGGGAACCTTTGGGCTAGGGTGTTTGGGGTAGAATAATGCACCCAGTGTATGTTAGGGTAGTTGAAGTCTCCCAATATGATGGTGTGTGGTGGGACATTCATATCCTCCAATGTCTTCAGGAAAGCTGACTGTGGTTCCTGAGATTGGGAGGGTGGTCTGTAACATGCTACCAGTTGTATAGCAGGTTTGACTACAGTTATCTGCACCCGGATGGTCTGTGATGCTTCATGTGTTGCCACTAACCAGGAGATGTGGGTGTCCTTCATGAATATGGACACACCCCCTCCCTTTTTGTTTTGTCCCGAGTCCTGGGGCCAAAAAGCATGATACGGGGTATTGCCTGGTACTGCTGGTTTGCTCTCAGGAGCCTTGAACCAGGTTCTCACTTACTGCACAGACATCGAGATTGGTAGAATATGTACGTACAGATATATGTAATACACACATACATATATAGATATATGTAGATACATATACATATACAGATAGATCTGACTGATAACAGATATGTCTGTATATGACTATTTCTCTCTCTCTGTCCCACCCCCTCTCACTCTCACTCTCCCTCTGTCTCTCTCTCAGTCTCTCCCCCTCTCTCCCCACATCTATATGTATATATCTACATCTATATATACATATTATATACATATATACAAACATATATATATATATATATATATATATATACAGATATAAATATATCAATATATATATATATATATATATATATACATGTATATATATATATATATATATATATATATATATATATATATATATGTGCTGTGTGAGGCACATGTGTGCAGATGTCTTGCAACAGGTGCCTGGTGTCAAAGGCATGGAGTGAACACCAGTGTTAATACTGGAGTACCATACCCCATTCAAAAACACTGACACCAGTAACCACCACATATGTGCATGCCTGCCCTCCACTGCATGTGTCAGGGGGGAACAGGGGCAACAAGTGTATAATAGGCTCCTCATTGATATACACAGTGGCACACTAGTCCTGTAATACCTGTACATGGAATGTGTCAGTGGACATGGTGTGTCAGCTATGGACATGTAGGTCACTGTACCCCTCCACACCCCACAATGTCCTGCATGGTATGTACCTTCCATGACAGCTACAGATATGGAGAAGGAAACAGACATATGCAAGTAACTGTGTCAATGCACTCAAACACAATACCTATGCAGAGTGACTGACAAGACCACAGAGCACACACAGACTACCTACATAGAGGTTACCACTGCTGGATATACATAGTTCGGTCACAACCATGACAGTTGTCTAACAACCATGGTAACACCTCCAACATCCACAACACAAATTACCTATGTCTGTTATCCTTGTCACTGCAGTATAGAGCACATGGTGGAGGTACAGGACCCTACCCACAGATACGACATACCCTGTAGTAGACCACACAGAATTAAGAAGCAAGGCTCCCCATGAGTAGATGTCAGACATACCCCTGCTGAATGTTATGCAGATAGGTAATATGCCATATGAGTCACCCTGTGTAACTGTTTGTAAGGAGCAGGTACGATCATAACACATGTGTCACAAGGGGCAGGGTAGCATAACAATATGCTGCTGTAGGCCCAGGGCCAAAAGCACACTACCTACCTAAGACACAATGCACACCCATGAACACATTTCAAATGAAATATGTGAGGTGGAATGAGTGTGCAAGTGACTGAGTGCATGTTGTGTACTGGTGTGATTGCTCACCATGACAGTCTGTCTGTCATGATAGTGTGTGTCCTTGGTGTGAGGCCAGAGACAGGTGTGTGAGGTATTGCAATCAACACATACTACATTGCCATATGTTGTGCTGTGTTACCCTGTATGTCACTGTGGTGTAGGTAGGGTTATGGCAAGTAAGAGTAGTGTGCATTACCAGTGAAATATGTAACGTGCATTGTGTGCAGTGCATGGGCTGATAATGTTCCCCATACAGTACCTTGATACAAACCCCCAGTGTGAGGTTGTGTATTGTACCTGAAACAGTGTGTTGACTGCTGCAGTATACTAGTCTGTCATATGGAGTGTGCCAGGTACTGTTGCACAGTTGTCGGATGAGCACTGATATCTGGCCATTTACATGTGGATCCCCAATAAACAGACAGATGCTATATATGGTGGTTAAGTTATAGCACTGCAGTTGAGTATTATGTGTATTATGTGTGCCATAGTTTGCTGACAAATATTGCTGACATATTTTCCTTCTCCTTTTCAGGGCTATGGTTCACCAGTGGAACCCTGTCTACTCCGCTGCAGAGGAGAAAGAGATACACCAGAGCCTGGTGCGGGATTTCGCTGTACTCTTTTCCCGCACCAGCCAGAACCAGCAGGAGAGGGCTGCACTGTGGCAAGACCTGGTCCATTGGGTAAATGACATAGGCACACATTACCGGACATATAAGCAGGTATGCCATCACTGCAGTGATTTAATTAGAAATGTCCATCAGCGTGCGTCAGATATCCACAGGCAGCAGCTTTCCACAGGTGGCGGGGTGTCTAGACATCCCCCCCTCACCAGACTGGAGGGACTACTCCTAAGTGTTGTGGCTCCAGCCCAACAGCAACAGCAGCAGCATACATGTGTAATGATGGAGGCTGGAGCCACACAGCAGCAGGACATGGAGCGTGCAAGTAACATGCCATGTGTATAGTTGACCATTCTGTACACTGTTAGGTTATGCATGTGTGAGGTGTGTCCTTGTTTTGTAGCTGTAATCTTGGTAATTATTGTGCAAGAGTGATATCCTCAATATCAGCAGTACACCTGTGGAAGCTAACTGTTGCACTACTGAACTGTATCATGCCCACACTATCAATGGCACAGTTGTGCCCACTGACAATAAATGTCTCTTTTCTGCAGGTCCCTCTGGTGTAACAACAAGGCAGCCTATCCATGCTGGTGAGTGTGTAATACCATTACCTTCAATGGTCTTGATACTAATAGTAATAATAGGCTGAAGCAATAGTGCTATGTGTTTGATTGCAGGTGTGTTTGTGTCTGTGGGTTGATATCTCATATACTGAGGTGCGTGCATGTGTGCATTTGTGCATGTGTGCATGTGCCCATGTGTGCATGTGTGCATGCGTGCATGTGTCCATGTGCCCATGTGCGCATGTGTGCATGTGCCCATGTGTGCATGTGTGCATGTGTGCATGTGCATGTGTGCATGTGCCCATGTGTGCATGTGTGCATGTGCCCATGTGTGCATGTGTGCATGTGTGCATGCGTGCATGTGCCCATGTGTGCATGTGTGTATCAGTGGTGACATTGTGTACACATTGACTAACTGTGTTTCCTGTCTTACTCCCACCGGTATTGGTGCTGCTCTGGTGTTGTGCAGCAGGGAACCTGAATCAGCTGCTGTGGATAGTGATAATGATGATACCTGTGTAATGGCACAGGTAGGTGTGCCAGGGTCTGTCATTGGTCAGCCAATTGACACTACACAGCTGTCGACCCCATCAATGCACACAGTCATCCTGCTAATACATCCTTTGTCACCAATGTCCCTAGGTGATGGACAGGATACAGTGGGCATTGACCAGGGTAATGTGGTATCGGTGGCACATGCATCCCCACACAGCAGCCAGGGTCCTGACATGGTACCACACAGGCAGACATCTAGGGGTTCTCGTGGGAGCATCCGAGGGCGTACCGCCCCTGTCAGACATGCCCACAGAGGTCTTTCAACCTCAGCTATGTTTCAGGCTGTAATGCAGGCACAGTCACGTATGGAACGGTACACCAGACAGGGTCTGAGGGAGCTGAGAGCATGTCGCACAGCCATGAGTGACAGTATGCGTGATGTTGCAGCTGCCATCCGTAACTTCACCGAGGTCATTGACAGACGGGGACACATTAGATCTGTTCCACAACTACATGTCCATGAGCCAGGGCAATAGTGGATGGTTGAGGTGTCGATGTGGCCGTATGCCAGCAACAGCAGCAGCTGGCAGCCATTACGGATGACAACAGGCCCGCGGCCGCTCACATAGTGCCAGCAGCAGCCCCAGCAATGCTGGGTCTGTGCTGTCATCAGACCGCCCCAGGAGACCAAGTGCACGTGGCGCTGGACAGTCCCAACAGGGACCTGTCTCCAGTCACCAACCACCTGCTTCTGATGACAGTACCCAGTCTGGCTTAGTACCTGATATGGTCCGTAGCACCCCTGCCAGGCACAGGTACTGTGTCCATGGCCACAGACAGTGATCTGTATGACTTGGCAGGTACAGTCTGTGGCTGTCCACAAACACCTGTGTATGGCAGCCATGAGGTGGGACTGTGTGCATTCATACACACATGCAAAGTGATAACACCTAGGGCTAACCCATACATGCACACACTGCATCAACATTGCCCCATCTTGTACTGCTGTCCCTCACCAACACACACACACAGACATGTCAATTGGTTGTATCAGTGGCAGACTCAGGCATACCAGGTACACACCTTGTGCATATGATGAAACTGTGCCACCTCCTGCAATCTGTAAAATCGGTGCAGGAACAGGTTAACATGGTGCTGATGCACAGGGTGACTACACAGACTGGTGTAATAGTATGATGTTGACAACAGTACAGTGTAATGATATCACTGTGGGTATATACCAGCATGCCTGATGCAGTTACAGTATGAATACCATTGTAATGTTTTGTACACCCATAGTAATTACCACATTGTTCTGTCTGCACATCTTTGCATACTGGTGGTGAGGCTGTCAAGGGATGGACACCTACATAGGTAGCACAGGGGATACAACAATGTACATATTGATACTCAATGATGGTCATGTCAACTGCGAGTTGCATGCTGTCCACACATGACTCAGCAATGCGGATGTTTCAGGATGTTGATATCTGTGCAGTACTACACAACAGGTTCAAGGCTCACAAGAGCACACTAGCACTACAAGGTCACACCTCATATCATGCATGACAGCACTAAAACACAGAACTAACTATGACAGGAGGGAGTGTCCATACATGTCAAGGATACTGTGGTGCCAGGACAGGTAGCATACATCATACTAAGTCTGCAACTGCTGAGTGAGGGCTCAGTGTCTGTTATTTGACATGTGTATTATTACAGGTATGAGCACTTGGGTATCAGGCCAGTTATTCAACATTACGAATGTATGTGGTCTATACACTTGTGTGGGGTGCGGCTGGACCCAGCCCGTCTGACCTGTGAATGTCTGGGTACTGGCTTATAGTGCCTGCATATATGCTCTGTTACCTACTGGAAGTCGTACACCTTGTTTGTTGTAGCATAGTCTACATACAGGCCTGCTGACTATAGCTTTGTTTGTATGCATGTTTGCCTGTTATGTTCCTGAAACACTGATTCCACCTGCAGTGCAGATTTACAGTGCCTCTGGGAATCCCTAGTGACATCTGTATTGCTTACTGTACTGATGTCCATGTTTCACTTGACAGAACGTCACTGTTTGTCCTGTTTGCATGTAGCTTGCCTGTAACACATTGCATATAACTTACCTCGCATTTGCTCAAGACAGCATTCATATATGCCAGCACTAACAAATCAGGAGCACTACACCCTCACATAGTCACCTTGAGTACCTTGTTCACCATTGGCCCTATGTGTCGTTACTTATTATGGGAGTCACAATGCTATGATAGCATGTGCAAAGGTCACCTGTCGATCTACTCTCAGGTCCAGATGGTGAATCTGTGAGTCGTGGCAATGTTACAGCTGCCTCGTGTACACAGACAACCCTCTCCCCTTCCCATACATGTACAACACATGTGAGAGATGCAACCACATAGCCAAACTGGGGGCTAAGCTCTGTTAACTCAGCACTGGTATTCCCTGTCAGGTGGAGTGGGATACTACAGTGAATACAGTACCAGTCTCCCATAGACCTGCCACGACCACAATCCAAACACAGAAACACATAGGTACATTATTGGACTCTCAGAACAGCATTCTGCCTGAGCAGCTGACACCTGCAAAGCAAACACACAAGCAAACGTTAAGCCAGAGCAGAGCACGCGGCAACACATATAGCTCACAACTGTGTGCAAAACAGTCACAGGCCATAATGGGCTTGACCCTCTAGTGATGTACACTGGAGGTCCGGGACAGCTTGCACCTGTCACCCATGGGCCGTTGTATATTGGCAGAGGCTGTTGCTACACACATAGTGCCTTTGTATGCAAGGCTGACATTACATAGCCACCTACACAGGTATCAAACGGGATAGGACACTAATAGAAATGCTACTCAACAGCAGCAGTGTAAACCTCAAGATGCATGCAGTGGAAACTGTCCTTAGCATGGGGTACAGCAATATCTGTGCAGTAACAGACTCCTGGTACAAGGCTCCCAGGTGCACACCATCAGTGCCAGGTCATTCCTAATACCATGCTTGTCGTCCCCTACACATGCATCAAACCAGAACAGGGGGGATGTATCCAAAGGCACCTCAGATACACACACCCCCAAGTTGGTGGCACTGCACAAAGCATCAGAGCCTATCCATGTGCAACTAACAGTGGGTTAGACTGCCTTCAGGTTCATAGCCTGGCACACACCACACTCCCATACCCAGGAAACCCACTTGGCCTTCCTGACAACACTGGGAATATAACGGTCTCTACACACACCATTATATGGTTGGCTCGCGACTACCAAACATAGAGTGTGAGCATTACTCTAGCTCCAAGACCCTATCTGAAGGGTTCTTATCATTCATTCCCTGCATTGCTATGGAACAACTTGTTACCACTCCCACAAGAGGTGACAACATGCTGCACCTGTTCATCACCAACATGTGGACTATATGCTCCAGACCAGTCATGTATCCCTCGCTGGTGGGATGACACCATCTACAACCCACACTGTCTAGTCACATACCACATGGTTGTCTGATGCATATTCCATGTATTCACATTAGGGAACTATGCAGTTCACAGGTACATATGACACATACATCATGTGTGCATTGACATTACTGATATAATGTATGTCGTGCAATATTGGGAACAACACCCCACACACATGGACAAACCGTGTGACAAAAATACACATGGTGTTTGTAGGATACAAACCCCTACATAACTATGTTAGATCACTTGTAAGAGACACAGTAGCAGAGCGCGCTATTTGCATTACTGGGAGGATTGTTTTCTCCTGCTGTACTTATAGAGTGCTGACATCATCGGTGTTTAGACAGTGGAATATGCAGCATGTGTTGTGTAGTAATAGTTGCCAAAAGGGACATTTCTCTTACACATGGAATTGCACACACTACTCCCCCACACACATTCACACACACACTGCGCACTTGCAGGATTCAAACCCCTACCTAACTATGTTATGACACTTGTGAGAGAAGCAGTAGCAGAGTGCGCTATTCACATTACTGGGCATAATTGCTGCTCCTGACATATGTATAGTGTGCTGACATCATTATGGATGAAGAGGTATGTACATCTGTTACTATCCATCAGTACAGGGGAGACCATATCTATGCATTAACTTTGCACAGGCACAATGGCCTACTGTACTGTGGAGGCAGACACCAAATACACTGTGGATAGCCTTCTGTATTCCCTAGGGACAACAGTCTAGTATTGCACTCTACGGCCATATGTTTACCTGTCAGATGCAAGTATCTGTTGCTCATATACTGTTTGTGGGTCTTTATTGCCATAGCCTTCCCTATCTCTATAAACAACGTGTGTACTGTGGGAGATGTTTGCATATGAGTGGGATCCAGTACTTTACTTATGTCTCTGTTGTAACTTCACTATGTGCACTGGGCAGATGTCTGTATTGTGGGAGGTTCCTGTGTTAACACATAGAAATGCCAGATATGTGTGTGCAACTGCTGAACTGCGACATGGCCTAAGTGTGTGAGCATGCTCAGTTTGCAGTTTGTATGGCTTCTCATTTATCTAAGTGTGCGAGCATGCCTAGTGTGACCTATCCGTATGTTGGGATCTGTAGACCACCACATTTGTGTTTGTGTGTGGACGCCATCTATATATCACATGTACAGTTGAGTGTTGGACATCAGCTTGTGTTCTTACTGCCCAACTGCTTTGTGTCTGAACCTAACAGGCATTATGCTGTGCCTGCAGGGTCGCCATGGGATAGTTTGCATACAGTTGTCATCATCCTTTCCTGCAGACCAAACAGTTGTATTGTCGTATAGTGTACTGGTGCAGAACGTTCACTGTGGTGGACAGTATAATTGGTTTCAGTCCTATCACTGCTTGTAATATTTATAGTGAGCACACCAGACTGGTTGAGGGCCAGTTGTGCAGATATGACCATGTTGCATTTTGCTCAGCTATAGACAGCATAGTACATGATTGTCCGACAATGTTAATGTATTCCACAACTTGTGTGGACAGTGACAAACAATGGCCATGTGCCCTAGTCCATTTGTAATGTTAGTCAGAGAGTGTTTGTCCTTCAACACACATTTACTGGTGTTTGCCATGATGTATGTCACGGTTAGTGTGCTGTGCCTCTGTCTACCCGTGACATACAGGTGATATCCAGGGTATGCCTACCATCTCCCATCCAGTCATCATGATTCCTCTGGATGACAGTCACTGAGGACTCCTGGATATCCTGTAGTGGGAGTTTAGTCGTGAGTGGAGTGAGCTTCTGGGTTATGGACCAATCGGTACAGCATGTCCTGTTTATGTCTGTGCTGGGGTTCAGGCCTGTCAGCTGCATAGGTCACCAGCATTCAGTGTTTACATGGTGCCAAATGTCCATTGATACCAGGTTGGTCATGGCTCTATACATCAGGCACTGTTTGCCTCCAGCCAGGCAGTATGGCACTGTGTGGAGCTGCAGTTTCTTTAATCAGGCGACACATGGCATATGTTACAGCTCTGCGATCCTCCTGGTGGGGTATTTGTGTGGTCTTTCCAGTTGCTGCAGGTGTCTGCTACGGTACATCCCTGAAGTGCCATTGTACACAATTATGAGGCTGCTGATGGATGACTGGAGAGCTACATTGACCTACCCTAACCAAGCTGTGCTTACCTTCATGATTAGGTGGGTATATGGTATGTTTCTGCAACCACTACAGACACATGGTTGTCACATGCAGGATATCTATCACCTTGTGTCCCCAGGTCTCTTATTGCTCCTGATGTACTTACTGGGTTAACACCTATGTGGTAATTTCTGGCCATGTACTGTGTTTCCACAGGGGTTGACTATACACTATTCTGCATTTAGCTTGTTGACATGGCTGTGGCACCACTTGTCTGTTTCTATGTGTGCCTTTTGTAGGTTGCTTGTGTCAGCTGGAGGGTCCAATATGGTGGGCAGTTTGTAGTCCTCTTTGAACCTGTTCAGACAGAGTCCTTCCATGTTGGCCTGTACCTATGTGACATATATAGCATACAAGAGAGGTCCCAGGACCATGCCTTGTGGGATGCCAGTTGTACCTGGTTTGCAGTCTGCCATGGCTGCAGCATGTCTGACCAGGTCAGTTCTGTCCTTGAGCTGGTTTGCAACCCATTTACTTGCATAGGGGGTTATAGTTAGGCTGGTGAGCTTATCTGTACCACCAAATATGGTATTGTATGGAAGGGTTTAGCAAGGTCCAGATAGGCTGTGTGATCCACATTCCCCACATCAATGGCCTTGGTGCACATTTCACATGAGTCAGACATATGTAAGGAGCAGGATCTGCCCTATGACAGCCACACTGGGTAGGGTCCAATGTCTGTAGGTACCCAATCTCGTTATTCATGGGATCCATGATCATCCTCTCCATTACTTTGCCAACCTAGATAGTCAGGGTTGAGGGGTGATAGTTTGCAGTATCCATTCAGGCACCCCCTTTGTGGTGTGGGACCACTGTTGCTGTACACTGCTCTTTGGGTACATATCCTGTGGTAGGACTGATAGTGCGCAGTACTGCTATTTGCTGTTCCATTCTTATTACAGTACTTGTTGGACACAACCCAGGACACCATCTGGTACCATTGATGCTGTGTGCTGTGCTTTGTGAATGCTGGCTGTTACCTCAGCATCTGCAATGTCAGGGGGCCAGCACTCTCCTGGGATAGATATTTGGCAGTTAGGTGCTGGTGGCAAGTTTGGAAGTAATCTGTTCGGTAGGCTGTTGGCAATGTGTGTGGGTTTGGTGTATTGTTTGTGATATTAGAGTGCTGCAGAGCATATCTGTGGATTATCACCATGGTTCCTACCATCAGGTAGGACAGCTGTGTGATAATCCTTTGTGTCCTGCACAATTTGTATTATCATAGGTTCATAGGTTCATACTAGGCTATCTGCCCTGGCCTTGTTTGAGCACAGACAGACTGTGTGTTGGTCTCGACACCCCTTGCAATGTGCATATTATGCCCACGTAGGGTTTACTTTACTAGATGTGACACAGGGATGGCCCCCAGTGTACACCTACTATCTCCTATGCACTTCACCAGATTTCTCTTGTTGAGTTTGTGTGTGGAGCTCAGCCTATCATGGACTGGGATTCTGTTCCAGAGTGTCAGGAGCCTCTGGGTTATGGATCTGTTCCTCCAGCACATCCTATTAATCTATGTGTGGAGATTCAGATATCTCACTGTGGTGTGTCTGCTGGATTTGGGGTTTCTGCAGTGGAGCATGTCCATTCATTCTGGATTGGACATGGCCTTGTACATCAGACATACATCACCTCTGACTGTGCAGTATGCTTCTGAATTGGGCTGTGGTTTCTTCAGCCAGGCTGCAGATGTCCAATGTTTGGACCATTTATCCTGTTGGTGGGGTACATTTGGGGTCTTTCTAACTGCTGTAGGTGTAAGGTAAGGTAAAACCAAACTGGGGCATTGTTGTCACCTATGGGCCTGATAAGGGAAGAGTATGGGGGCACAGTGACCTCTCTAGCTCTACATGTGCATCCTTTCATATTAAGGTAGGCAATATAGCAGGTCTTCCTGGCCACCTTGGCAATGTGAGTGTCACATGACAGGTTACCATCCACTTGTGTCCCTAGGTCCCTGATTACTTCTTCCATACATAATGGATTGCCATCTATGTCATACTTTGTGTGTGCCTTGTTTGGTATTTGTTGAGATATTCATACTCTGCAGTGTCTTCAGGAAGGCTAGCTGGGGTACCTGGGTTTGTGTGTGTGGTCTGTAGCAGGCTTCAAACAGGTACACAGTTTGAGCCAGTGTTACTTGCCCGTGGATAGTCCATGCTGCTTCTTGCTGTGGTACCAACCTGGGGGTGTGGTTATCCTTGATAATTACTGGTAGCCACACTCCTATTGTCATGTGTTCCATGTTTTGGAGCTGTAGAGCATGGTATGAGGCATAACCTGGTAGTATTAGGGTGCTCTTTTGGGCCTTGCCCAGATTTCTGCTACAGAACACATATTACCATTCTCCATGCTGTGGTGGGTTTGGTCTGCATGCACCTTGCAGGTTAGACTTCTGGAGTTGGGTAGCATTACGTCCAGGTTATTATCCCTTGTGCTACCTATGGTGGTGGGTTTGTGTTTCCAGACTTATCTATTCCAGGCACAGTGGGGGTGACAACAGCCTTTGCCAGTATCCGCACAGCCAGGTGTGCTGGGTGCGTGCCATCCCTAGCAGGTGGGGCATCATGTCTTGCTCAGCATGTCAGCCCAGGCTGTCAGCCATGTGTTCCCCCTTGCTAACAGCAATACCTCAGCCAATTATTGTACTTGATCTTGTTGTCTTCATAGTGTGGCATCATGCTTGGTGAGGTTGAGATGTTAGGTAGGGTCTTCATGTTTGCATATAATAGATGGTGTTACATTGCTTAACACATGGCAATCATGCCTCAGGTGGTGCTGCAGGGCTGCCTCTGTCAGATGTACATACTAAACTCCCTGTACATGTTTGAGAGCAGGTTGTGTCATGTTAGGTGTCCCTGTTACTATATGAGTGAGTCAGAGAGGGGTATCATTCCCAGGGTTCCTACTGAGCCAGTGCATGTGCTATGTGTTGCCTCTTTGCCAAGGCCAGGGCATACTGGGCACACCTCCTTCTGCCTACTGGGGCAGGCTCAGGTTGTTCCTCCTCTGAGTCACGCTCTGCCTGTGATGGCCTTGGCAATGGTGGGGGGCTGTTTGTCCCGGCCCTATGCTGGTCCTGCTGCAGCTGTTTTTGCAGAATCATATTATGTAGCAGAGCACATACCATGACAATTTGGGTACATGTAGTTGGTGTGTACTGCAAGGCTCCACCAGATGTGTCCAGCCACCAGAACCATGACTTGAGCAGCCCAAACACATGCTCTATTACATTACGTGTTTGTGAGTGTGCCTCATTATGGCGTTCCTGTTTGGGTGTGTGTACGTTTCTGATGGGTGTCATCAGCCACGGCTCCAGTGCATATCCTGCATCCCCCACTAGGTGACCATGTGGGATGTCCCCATTGGCAAATGTCTGGTACAGCCGTGTCAAATGCCAGATATGGGAATCATGGTAGCTCCCAGGGCAGCCAAAACACACATTCATTATTATGCCCTGGGCATCACACACGACCTGGCAGTTGATGGAGGGGAAGCCCTTGCGGTTAATGTAGGCCCTACCCCGCTCACCGGCTGGTGCTTTGATGCGTATGTGCGTGCAGTCTATTGCACCCACTACCTCAGGGTATTCCACTATTTGCTGGAAGAGATGCATATTGCTGGCCAATACCTCACGGGTACTGGGGAAATATACATGCTCACTGACATGTGCTGACATGGCATCCAGGAACTGGTGCAGTACCCTTGAGGCTGATGCCTGTGATATCCCCATCATATCACCAGTTGGTCTCTGGAAGGTACCTGTTGCTAGTATTCTTAGGCCAACACATACCTTGGTTTCCACTGGGATGGGTTCCCCTCTGTTGGTTCTGTGTGTGAGGCGTGGCCTGCACAGCTCAACAATTTGCTGCAGGAGGTCTCTGTCCACTCTATAGCGCTCCACTATCTCCAGCTCATGTAACCCCTGGTAAGTGACCCTGGGCCTGTACACTCTTCTCCGCCTCCTCACTGTGGGTTGTCTGGCAGCATTTGCATTGTCACCACCCTCAGCAAGTCTCCTATGTCTCCTTATAACAGCTATGGCAGCCCCTAGCATGTTTGGTCTGAGTGCAGCTTTTTCAGTTTTCACTTCTACAAGCTTACTCCTGTCTTGCAGTGTCTCTTGAGAGAAACATACTGCAATGCTGTTTGCAGTGTTTTAAGTGCTGGGCTGGGCTTGTATTCTGCCTGCATAATTGCCTGCTTCTAATTGTTTTCACCTGCTACCTCTACCAGTATTCCCTGCTAGTTTCCTACTATTTCTTCTGCTTCCTTTTTCCTCTCTGTTTCCTCAGGGGGGAGCAGTGCGCATACCAGCGAAAACACGCTCACAGTGGCTACCACGCGCACACACATGCTTATACGGACTAGAATCTGCTTATTCGGATTAAAACGCGTGCACACCAGCGCAAACAGGTTTACAGATCTTTAAACAGGCTCCTACATGCTTACTCTGCCTTACACGCGCGTACTATGTCTTACTCGCGGCTCCCAGCGCGCACATGTGAGCATTCACGTACAGCAAGAAACTTTGGTGTTGGCCACAGTGTACACCTTCCATTTCTTGACTTTCCCATGCTTATCTGTTGACACTCCTCTTTTTATGCTGTGTGATTGACATCTTTCACATACCACTTTGCTCCAATGAGCTTGATTTCTTCCTGACATTCCCCCCTGTGATGTCACCTATCTCCTACTCTGTTACTCCCCCTTATCTAACTCTTACACTACACAGAATGTGCTCATTTGTTATGTGACAGTGTGATTTACTATCCTACCACTCATTTACATAGGATTGCCTACTAATGCTTAGTTACATGTCTTACACTCAAGCTTCCTCCCTTAGCAACCACTAGACGGTGGCCATGTTGTTTTTGGTCTGCTAGTCCCTGCATTGCAAATCCATGCATTACATAAAACCCACATTTGTGGGTTTCAAACCTTTATTTTTCTGTTTTATATAGCGCAGCCCGTTTGCGCGGGGCTGCGCTGCGTTTAAACCTCGCCAATCGCCGGGAAAAAAAATTATTTTATTTCATATTTGCATCGGGTTACCATGCCAATGGCCACATATTTGGCCATTGGCATGCTGACCGCAACATTTGCACACTTTATTTGGAGCTGTCATGGCTCCATTGTGTTATTTACAGTAACGTACTCAGTTGTCAACTGAGTACATTTCTGCACCTAACACGACTCTTACACAGGCTGGTTTCAGCTTTGTGGATCGCTAATCTACCTCATTTGCATGCCTTTCGGCTGCAAGTGAGGTGATTAGCATATCCACACCCTGCCCGTGTAAGAGGCGTTTTAGCTGGTCTCTTACATGGGATTTCGGGATGTTCCTGGATCGCGATGGCTGCATGGAGTCTTACACTACTCTTAGACTCCATGCAAGCCATTGTGAATCCTGCCCAAGGTTAACTGTGAGCGTGGGTTCAATGCAGTGATTAGTTTTAATTGCAAAACCACATTTCTAAAATATTAACTACAATAATATGTCAGGAACAATTAAAATATTGTAATGGCAATTATTACATTTGAATGCATAGCAAAATAAAAGCTGCCCTTTCTGATATCCTAGCAGTGGAATTTGTTTATTTTTGACACATTAATACCTTTACATCATATATGGCTGCGGCAAAAGTTTACAAGAATAAATTATTATAATTGCTTATGTATTACCAAAAAACGTTTATTGAAACATAAAATAATGTGACATGCCATGGATCTAATTAACACTTTTTTGTCTCACCATCCACCCTATCTCTTTTTTGAGGAAGTTATAAGCCATTAGTATTCTGCTGTTTGCACACCTTGTTGATAAAAACAAAATGACTAAAAGCACAGTGTAAGACCATCCAATGTGGCTCGGCCCACCATACCTCCACAGATGACAGCAAAGACACCCAACACTTCAGGAGCTCGGGACACCATACCTCAACAGATGGCAGCACAGACACCCAGCACTTCAGGAGCTTGGTTCATCATACCTCCACAGATGGCAGTACAAACACCCAGCATTTCAGGAGCTTGGCCCACCACACCTCTGCAGATGGCAGCTCAGGTACCCAGCACCTCAGGGTCACAACCTGTCAGCATTGTCTCCACAACCCCTGCCATACCTGCTCCTCCTGCATCAGGTATCTCTGTCCTGGCTGCTTGTGTAGTGATACCCTCTGGGATCAGTACCAGTGGAGGTGATAATTTTGTCACCTGGCAGGTGCTGATAGGACTGGGGATGATATAATGGAGAGGGGTTTCAGTGCACATATCGGCAAGGTTGAAAAGGTCCTGCATCAGTCTGCAAAAATGGTGTCACATCCAGCACTGACCCAAGCAGATGACAAATGATACAGTGATTACAGTTCTAAGGGTGAGGACTAGATTCTTATTGTTGTTATGTTGGAATTGGGTACACCCATGTTGCTCCCTACCTGTACCCAATCATGGTGTCTGTCTTGTATGCCTTGTATGCCTGTGCATGCCTCCTAACCTACTCTACCTATCTGACCATCTTACTCCTAAGCACTTGCCACAACACCTCCCCCCAAAAAAAGAAAATGGGAACATGTCCAAAAAATGGTTGCCACCACAATTACGACAGCTGACTATGAGGCTTGGTGAGGGCACATGCTTTGAGTTTGCTGACTCACCTTTGTGCTTCACTGAGATTGTACATGCTCTAGAATTTGCTAAAATGCTATGAAGTTTACCAGGGAGTGTTCCAGAACCTGAAACAGCCCCATGTGCTTGGGCCTGTTTCTTTTAACTACATGCTGCATACTGTCAACATTAGCATTAGATGATGTAAGAATATTTGTGTGCTTTTCTTTGAGATCATATATCTGACAAATCTCAATGTCCTTATTCTAAGTTAAATAACTTTCATGAAGCATAATCTTTCTCACAGAATCATCTTTAATACCACACACAAGTCTGTCTTTTATGAACATATGCTTTAAATCACCAAATCTGCAAGTTTTATCTTTGTTTCTCAAGTTAGTTATATATCCTGCAAAAGTTTTCCCAGACTTTTGATCCCTTCTGCAAAATAAGTGTCTTCCCATCGTAATATTTGTTTAGGGGTTACACGTTTCTCTATATTTACATTTTGAGCACTCAGGGTCTTCCCTTGACTCAGCCAGTAGCACTATATGGTAGTTTTTCCCCTTCCCTGCAAACACAGCAGGTCTAAACATAAATTAATGCTCTCTTTCTATGGCTTCTGAACCAGCCAAATTAAGCAGAATAAATGCCTTTGTATATGCATCTTTGTCAGAAAATGAAGCTTGGATGAAAATATTGTACTCTTGCTCACTCTCTAGTTCTCTGCAATATTATTATCAAATACAAGTGGAGCTGCTCTATGAAAGCCTTCAGCCATACCAACAAAGTATGCACAAACACTCTGTAAATGTGGCCCTTGTAATTATGTATGAGCATGCACACACGGTAGGCACTTGTAATAACATTCAAATGCACAATACACTCTTTGAAATACTGTACTTTGTGAAATATGCTTTGAAATGTCTGTATTTTGTGAAATAACTGTAGTGAAATACTACACAAACTTGCAAACACTTTGTATACTTTGGATATCTTAAATAAGTTTAATTAATAAGAAAAAGTACCACATAGCAAAGAAATGCAATCAGTTCCTTCATTTTATTCATTTTATGTGATTCGGACATTGTTTCAAACATTTTCATAATTATTTTGAATATTTTTATCAATATGTCACAGTTTTGGACATTTCGTTTAACTAGAATTTTTTTTGAGCGTTCTGAGTGCTTAGTTTTATATTTTTTGAGTAAGAAATCATTTAAGCAAATTTTAGTACCTGGAATTCATTTCTGACCTGTTTGGTAAGTTTAATGTGCAGTAGGGATGATGCATTCCTTTATATTCCACCAGCATTAACTGAGTGCCTCTTGGTCTCAATTCTGGATCCCATTCTGATATCATGTCACTGATCTTGGTTTATAATTGAAGACGAACATGCGGGGTAGTTTGTTTATATTCTTTGTTACATACAAACACATCAGGATGGATAGCAGCAGTACAAAATATAAATAAACTGATTAACGGACAGACTACACAGACATGCATTTCAACAGCTTACTACAAAATGGCAGTTAGGCTCGCACGTGCTCAGTATTTATACACGTGTGCAAGCCCATAGAAAGCTTATTAAGGTTTACATACATGCTGATTTACATGTATATTACATTATGAAGCCAATAGAAAGAAACCACTATGGTGCTACTTTTTCCAAATAGCAAATAGAAAAGTCAGTTAACCACTTGTAATGTAAAAAGCACAGCTCACTTAAAAATTCAAAAGAGGGTTTTATTGCAAAACCGAATACATATACATACAAAACATGTTTTCCAAGACCACAAACACTATTGTTGGCCACAAAAGGTGCTTGCAAACATGTTGGTGGGATGAGTAGAATGTATACTCGATTAGTTCTGCTATGCTAACATGCTTCAATCTTGCAGGTTTAACACAACGTTTACGATTGTTAATTAATCCCACAGAGTGCATCAAACAATATACTGCAAATTATATTATTAGATGTTAAACATGATGTTACCATTTAGTGCTTGAAGTGAAGTAATATTCTCATATTCTGATTCTCCAACTCCAGTCTGCATTACAAAAGTTCAATATTTCAAATTACAAAACTTCCTCAATATAATCCTTTGACTTCAGCCTAGATGTTTTGACACTATCTGCTTATATCACTAAATATATGACTTAATATAATAAATTATAACAATAATAACCTGTCCTATATGCCCTCTGTAACCAGTAAACAGCTTCGGCATTGGAATGCTATATCTGAGTGTCCCTTTATTGGTATTCAAACCATCACCAGCAGTGCAATGTGAGTGTACCGAAGCATGAATATCTGTGTTAGGGCATCAGTAATGAGAGAAAGTGAGAACTGTCAAGAAGTTTTAAGTTAAACTCCTGACACTGGACAACTTGTGTCACGGTTTCTGCTTAATCCCTAGGGCTAGAGGCTGGAGTTATTAGATGGCATTTAGTCTAAGCTAAATACCATGAGATGTTTATGGTCATAAGGTGGAGCCTGCCTAGGGTTATTAGACATGCCTACTGGGACTGCTGAAGTCTGTTTTCCACGCACTAAGCCTCAGATAATGTTATGCTCCAGTCATGTATTTTTAAAAGCAAAGTAACATGCTGAGCATGACAAAGTGAAATAATCAGTGCTGAATACAGATTGGAGAAGGAGTAGCCATACCTATACTAACACAGTATGATTATTTAAAGACACTGTTGTTTATATATATTCCATTTAGTTGCTAAAAATTTGCAGTCACTCATAAATGATCGGAAATAATTTGTTCTGAGATCCTTGCTGCACAAACTAAGTCAGGTTACATTCAGTTTATGATAAGTTGGTTGGCATGGCTTTTTTGTAGCTTTCAATAACTTGCTAGTGCTACTGCATTGCTCTTTGGTTGCAAAACCTGTGTTACTACTTTTGATTTTAGACTGACTGCATTGGCATTTATGTCCTAATGTACTTAAACGCATTCATCCTATAGAACTGTGCTTTTCAGTGACATAATCTATCATGTAAATTGATCAAAACTACTAAAATAGGAGAGCTAGCCAAACATAATGTATAATGTATACTGTAGATCATGGAAGATGAGGGAAATAGAATATGATAGAGGAAAGTGGAAAATAAACTGAAAATCTTACTCAAAGAAAAAACATGTTTACAGAGCATAAGGACATTTTATTTATTTATTGCATTTGTTTACCAGGAAGGTCCACTGGGCCAAAGAGTGCCCAATTTCAGTCAAGGCCCAGGGAGAAAAGCTCCATAGTGACATCTACAACAGATAACAATTAGATTAAAGCTCAAATAAACAATACAATACATAAAATATGATGAAAACTCAGCTCAAATAATCAATACCATACATAGTATTTGATAATAATAGCAAATATAACAGATTAATCTGTGCAAAAAAATTTGACAAAGAAAGAAAGGAAGGCTGTTAACTTGTGAGTAAATCTGACTACTGATAGAACAATGTAGTTGACACTGTAGTTGTGTTTAAAAAAAATAGCAGTTGTCAGTACATTTGCACAAGGGTGCAGAAGAGGTTTATCTGTCAGGAGTAAAGGTGAAGGTATAGGAGGTAGTTAGGGAAGGAGAAAGGATCTGTCAGGACTAAAGGTGAAGGCATAGGAGGTAGTTAGGGAAGGAGGAAGGATCTGTCAGGAGTAAAGGTGAAGGTATAGGAGGTAGTTAGGGAAGGAGGAAGGATCTGTCAGGAGTAAAGGTGAAGGTATAGGAGGTAGTTAGGGAAGGAGAAATGATCTGTCAGGAGTAAAGGTGAAGGCATAGGAGGTAGTTAGGGAAGAAGGAAGGATCTGTCAGGAGTAAAGGTGAAGGCATAGGAGGTAGTTAGGGAAGGAGGAAGGATCTGTCAGGAGTAAAGGTGAAGGCATAGGAGGTAGTTAGGGAAGGAGGAAGGATCTGTCAGGAGTAAAGGTGAAGGTATAGGAGGTAGTTAGGGAAGGTGGAAGGATCTGTCAGCAGTAAAGGTGAAGGTATAGGAGGTAGTTAGGGAAGGAGGAAGGACCTGTCAGGAGTAAAGGTGAAGGCATAGGAGGTAGTTAGGGAAGGAGGAAGGATCTGTCAGGAGTAAAGGTGAAGGTATAGGAGGTAGTTAGGGAAGGTGGAAGAATCTGTCAGGAGTAAAGGTGAAGGTATAGGAGGTAGTTAGGGAAGGAGGAAGGATCTGTCAGGAGTAAAGGTGAAGGTATAGGAGGTAGTTAGGGAAGGTGGAAGGATCTGTCAGGAGTAAAGGTGAAGGTATAGGAGGTAGTTAGGGAAGGAGGAAGGACTTGTCAGGAGTAAAGGTGAAGGTATAGGAGGTAGTTAGGGAAGGAGGAAGGACCTGTCAGGAGTAAAGGTGAAGGTATAGAAGGTAGTTAGGGAAGGTGGAAGGATCTGTCAGGAGTAAAGGTGAAGGTATAGGAGGTAGTTAGGGAAGGAGGAAGGACCTGTCAGGAGTAAAGGTGAAGATATAGGAGGTAGTTAGGGAAGGTGGAAGGATCTGTCAGGAGTAAAGGTGAAGGTATAGGAGGTAGTTAGGGAACGAGGAAGGATCTGTCAGGAGTAAAGGTGAAGGTATAGGAGGTAGTAAGGGAAGGAGGAAGGATCTGTCAGGAGTAAAGGTGAAGGTATAGGAGGTAGTTAGGTAAGGTGGAAGGATCTGTCAGGAGTAAAGGTGAAGGCATAGGAGGTAGTTAGGGAAGGAGGAAGGATCTGTCAGGAGTAAAGGTGAAGGCATAGGAGGTAGTTAGGTAAGGAGAAAGGATCTGTCAGGAGTAAAGGTGAAGGTATAGGAGGTAGTTAGGGAAGGAGGAAGGATCTGTCAGGAGTAAAGGTGAAGGCATAGGAGGTAGTTAGGGAAGGAGGAAGGATCTGACAGGAGTAAAGGTGAAGGCATAGGAGGTAGTTAGGGAAGGAGGAAGGACCTGTCAGGAGTAAAGGTGAAGGTATTGGAGGTAGTTAGGGAAGGAGGAAGGATCTGTCAGGAGTAAAGGTGAAGGTATAGGAGGTAGTTAGGGAAGGAGGAAGGATCTGTCAGGAGTAAAGGTGAAGGTATAGGAGGTAGTTAGGGAAGGAGGAAGGATCTGTCAGGAGTAAAGGTGAAGGTATTGAAGGTAGTTAGGGAAGGAGGAAGGATCTGTCAGGAGTAAAGGTGAAGGTATAGGAGGTAGTTAGGGAAGGAGGAAGGATCTGTCAGGAGTAAAGGTGAAGGTATAGCAGGTAGTTAGGGAAGGAGGAAGGATCTGTCAGGAGTAAAGGTGAAGGCATAGGAGGTAGTTAGGGAAGGAGGAAGGATCTGTCAGGAGTAAAGGTGAAGGTATAGGAGGTAGTTAGGGAAGGAGGAAGGATCTGTCAGGAGTAAAGGTAAAGGTATAGGAGGTAGTTAGGGAAGGAGGAAGGATCTGTCAGGAGTAAAGGTGAAGGTATAGGAGGTAGTTAGGGAAGGAGGAAGGACCTGTCAGGAGTAAAGGTGAAGGCATAGGAGGTAGTTAGGGAAGGAGGAAGGATCTGTCAGGAGTAAAGGTGAAGGCATAGGAGGTAGTTAGGGAAGGAGGAAGGATCTGTCAGGAGTAAATGTGAAGGTATAGGAGGTAGTTAGGGAAGGAGGAAGGATCTGTCAGGAGTAAAGGTGAAGGTATAGGAGGTAGTTAGGGAAGGAGGAAGGATCTGTCAGGAGTAAAGGTGAAGGTATAGGAGGTAGTAAGGGAAGGAGGAAGGAAAGGTGGGGGTAGAAGAAGGGAAGAGACAAAGTCAGGTTATGGGTTGTGAGGAGTTAGCACATGGGTGTTGCCAGTAGGAGGAGAGGTGATGTTTCAAGGATGTTTTTAAAGATGGATGTATTACTAGTAGATCTAAGTGAGGGTGGGTGAGAGTTCCATGGTTTAGCAGTGGAAAAGGAGTGGAGTCATTGTCCAGCGGAGAGGTTGAGTTTCCTTACCTGTAGGAGCATTTGATTTTCAGAGCAGCTGACTCTATTTGGGTGGTATGGAGTAAATAGTTTGAAACAAGCAGGGCAGCTGGATGGGTTATGTATTCATTTATGGGCAGTAGTTAGTTTAATATATGAAAGGTGATGAGGTAGTTCTAGCCAGTTTAGTGATCGAAGTGAGGTGCAGTGGTGGGTTAAGTGGTGGCCATTGGTGATAAACTTTGAAATTTTGTTATAGCATGAGTGTAGTTTGGCTTTAAGACTGACCTGTATATTGGTGAAGAGAGCAGCACCATAAAGTGGAGAGGGGAGCAGGAAGTAGGAGGCAAAGCCTAGTTTGGAGGAGGGATTGAGGAATGTTTTGTGACAATAAAGCATGCCTAATTTCTGGTGAGCTTTTTTAATATTGTTGTGAATATCCATGTCGAAGGTTAAGTGTTCATTTATGGTGACACGTAGAAGTTTAGTATGAGTGACAACCTTAATAGGAGTATTGTCATGAGACAGAATAGAGAAAGTGTCTTTGTTTATGGTGCTGGACTTCTTACGGGTGAAAACATTATTTTTTTTTTTTTTTTTAGGATTTAATGCTAGATGGTTGTTAGCCATCCAAATTTCAGTGGAGCTGAGGGCTGTTTGGTTAAGTTTCTGAAGTTTGTGTGGGGAGTTGACAGTACAGATAATAGTCGAGTCATCCGCGTATTGGATGACTATTCCTTGAGTGAGACTAGAGTGGAAGTCATTGATGAAAATGTTGAAAAGTAGTGGACCTAAGACAGACCCTTGGTGAACATCTGTAGTGGTGTTAAGGAAATAAGAGAAGGAGTTTTGCCCCTTTCTGGCTTGTTGCCTGTCTGAGAGGTAGTTGGAAAACCAGCGTAGGGTAGAGGGAGAGACACCTGTGTTGGATACTTTTCTAAGAAGAAGAGGGTGGGAGATAGTATAAAAGGCTTTGGAGAGATGAAGAAAAAGGGAGGAGGCAAGTTTTCTGGCATCACAGGCCCAATTGATAGAGTCACAGAAGGAAATTCGAGCTCTAGTGGTACTATGCCCTAGTCTAAAACCACGTAGGGTAGGTGATACTATGCTATTGTCAAGTAGGTAGTTAAGGTGTTGGCTGTGGATACATTTGTCAAGGATTTTTGAGATAGGAGATAGAATTGCCATGGGTTGGAAGTTGGACATGTCTATATTATTTCCTCCGTTGTGGAGTGGGAGGATAAATACTTTTGTTTCCAAATGGAAGGAACACAGGACTCTTGGAAGGACCTATTAAGAAAAATGCTGACAGGGTATGAAATGGCATTAGCTGCTTTTTGTTGGAATTCTGGAGGTAGGTTGTGAGGGGCATTAGTGCATGGTTTTAATTTCAGAAGCAGTTTCTTTACTTTGGCTGTGGGAATAGGAGATAGACAGATGTTGTGTGCATGGGCTGGAGAGTTATTAGTAGCAGGAGGGTTGGGATGGTTAGAATTAGTTTGTGGAAAGTTGGAAGTGAGATTAGCTATAATGTCAATAAATTAATTGTTGAAAAGTGTGTCAAATTCCATGTTTTTTTCCTCTGGGTCTGGACAGGGGTTAGTTTCTGATTCTGGGTGTAGTACAGGGGTTGATGGAGCTCCAGACGTATTTAGGTTAAGTTTGTTTTGGTTTTGTAAAGTATGATACTATTCTTTTTTATCCATAGTGACTTGGTGATTTACTTGGTTGTGGAAGTGTTTGAAAGTTATGAGATCAGAGGACTTTTTGTGCATTCACCAAAGCTTCCAGGCTTTGTCCCTGGTGGCCATGTTCTGTTTGGTAGCTCTAGAGAGCCATGGGGCATACACAGACTTTACAAGTTTTAGTCAGGGGTGGAGATGGTACGAGGCTATCCATGTCAGCAACCCCAAAGCCCTGTCATATGAGCACCCAAAAGTCGGCACTCGATTAACAGTTAATCCAATGATCCCTTTCTCAATACTAAAATAATAATATACAGAAGTTATGTAAAGATATGGTTAACTACTCCTCATTCAACTACCAATATTCACCTCATAATGAGCCCCGGGACATTACCTGCCCTAGGCAACACCAAAACATTAAATCCAATGCCACATTAAACCATGCAAGGGCAATTGCCTACCATCATCCTAACAGCAACACTATATTGAAGTCCAAAACCAATCCTGCCTTCCCTACAACTATCCAATACAATGTAGCACATAATGACCATCCTAACCTTTGGTGACCCTCAAAAATAACTAAATACCACCATAACATAAATGCCACAGAAACTGTAACCCTGAACTCCCTATCCCAACACCAATCCCCACATCAAAACTCATCTGGACAATAGTCAAATTCCATCCATCTTCCCTCTCAACCTACCCCCACCCTTCAAACCAATGGTCACTAACCAAATTTATTCACTCAACCTTGAGATTCAGACAAGTTGAAGAAGTCATAGCTAAATCCTCCCGACCAACTGAACTACCTTACCTTGCTCCCAAACCTGTCAAATAACAGTCTTTCAATCAAACTTCATCCCACCGACCACTGTAATCCACCCTAAGTAAGCTAGCCTCACCCTGCTGTATATTAGACTTATAAAGAGGCATTCCAAACTCCAGCAACAAGCCTTCAATCTTAATGCAAAATGATACACCTCTGCAAACTGACAAAACAACCCACCCCACAGCCATCTTAAAAATTGAAATTAACCCTAACCTGCAACACCCGCTAAACCTAGTCAATCTCATGATAAACCTCTTACTCTAGATTAAATTGACACTCCAAAGTATTCAAGATACCATCAGTCATCCTTCCTGCCATCCAAACCACAAAACCAAACCCCCAAATTATACCTCTAACCTGACACCTCCTGTCACAGTTGTAACAAATGCAAATCCAATGAGAAAAAAAAAAAGAAAACCCAACGACATACTCCAAAAGATGTCCATTTGTGAAAGCATTGTAGCAACCTATGAAGTCCCCTCCCCATCTTACAACACTCTATCCAACCCCTCCCCTAACCAGAAAGGGGGACCCAATCACATACCTCCTTCTGACTACCTGCCGCCAGATGCCAAGTCCAACCAAAGTAAACTGGCCACTGAGCACTCCTCTGCATAACCTTTCCAAAGACAAGTCAAACCCAACTACCATGCCCCACAAAATCTGATCCGTAATAACCATATCATGACTCGGTCCCACCTGTGGACAACTGCAACTCCCCCTAACCACCCCAAAGACCTGCTCTACTATGCCTTAACTCACCTCAGCCTCACTTGCCTTCATACTTCTCCCTACTGCAACATGCCTGACATGAATTAATGAGCATCTAAAGGTAGATCATCTGTGCCCTCCTTGTGCACCACTCCAGCCAGGCAGCATCTATCACCTTCTGGTCAACAACTGATGAGACTCTTGCACATCCTTTTACAAAATCATTGCCCATCACACCAGCTACCTCACTGCCCATCACACCAGCTACTGGCCCATGTTGGGACAATGTAGAAATTGCCTCATGTACACAGACAACCCTCTCCTCCTACCACCCAACACTACAACCTGTGAGACATGCACTTATCTAGCCAAACTGGAGGCAAAGCTCTCTCCAATCAAGACTGAACTTGACAGACAAGAGGAGAAGGTAAACACTTGCACCACACCACACTCATCACATAATCCCACTAAATCTACACCACCAAAATCCACACATAGAAACACAAAAATATTCACAGAGGCTCTCAATAATAATCTGCTCAAGCAACAGAGACCTCCAAAGCAGACATGAAAGCAACCGCCACCCCCCAACACAACCCAAATGACACATAGCCCGCAGACTCAGTGTGCCACTTAACCATAGCCAATAAGGCAAAACAACGTACCCAACACACTAGTCATATGCGACTCTGTAGTCAGGCACACTGATGTCCCACTCACCAGGCTAAACAAGGAGAAGGTTACTGTCAGCTGCCTGTCTGGTGCCTGGATCCGCCACATAACCCATGCACTCAGGTCACTCCACAACAAGTACAAATATGACTCTGTCATTGTCTATGTTGGTGTGAATGACCTGAGATGTACCTCCTTGGACTACATGAAAAGAGACATGGAAGAGCTCTCCAATCTTGTAGCCCAGGCAGGTATGACCCTAGCCCTGAGTAGCATTCTGCCATCACCCAGAATGATGCCGCAGTACAAGGACAAAATGATTGACTTCAACAATTGGCTAAGCTTCTGGTGCCATTCTAAAGTGATCCAGTATCTGTCTGCCTGGGATGACATGGTCGACAGACCACAATGCTTTGCCAGAGATGGCCTGCACCTGTCACCCCTGGGATTCCAGATACTGGCTAAGGTTCTTGCCGCCCCTATAGTGCCTTTTTAGGCAAGGTTCAAATGACAAATTCACCACCATAACAGGAACAGGCAAGCAAAAAATGAGGGTGATGCTACTCAATGCTAGAAGTCTAAATCTCAAAATGCACTCACTTGAGGCACTCCTTAAAATGGAGAACATTGATATCTGTGCAGTGACTGAGACCTGGTTCAAGGCTCCAGAGAGCACCCCTACACTACCAGGCTATAACTCATACCACACCTTTTGGCTATGTAACCTGGACCGGAGCACCAAAGGTGTAGGTGTGTCCATATTCATTAAGGATATCCACACCTCCAGGCTAGTTGCTCAGCATACTGCAGCCGAGGTTATCCAAGTGCAACTAACTCTGGGCAAAACTGCAATCCAAGTTGTAGCTTGCTACAGATCACCCACCATGCCCCAGGATTCTCACTCCTCTTTTCTTGATGTACTGGAAAATATTAGGGTTCAACCAAACACCCTAATAATGGGCAATTTCAACTACCCGACCATTAACTGGGAAAATTAATCATGTACCAACTCCTTCATTCAACGCTTTCTGGAATTTATAAACTCCAATGCCCTGGATCAACTTATCCACACCCCCACCAGGGTCAACAATATCCTGAATCTAGTCATTACCAATATGAGTGACCGATGTTCCACACCTGAAGTCAATGCCTCATTTTTCCGCTCCAACCATAAGCTAATTACCCTAGATATCCACATCCTGCCTCCACCCCCCCATTAAAGAAACCATGGTAAAAAATTTCTCCAAAGCCAACTTCATGCTTCTTAAGACAGAAGTGGTGAACTTCATGACACCCATGCAGATGGACAATACAGTTACGACTACTGAATCCTACACAATTGCACTTTATAAGCACTTACATGAGTGCATGGATCATGCTATCCCAAACAGAACCAAGACACTATCCTCCAAAAAAGGAAGCCAATCTGGTGGTCCCCAGCCATAAACAAACTGTACAACAGAAGGAAGAAACTCTTGCAAAAGAGAGTAAAATCTGAAGAGTGGAGGAGCTCCCTGGTCAGCCTCAGTAGGAAGCTGTGGTCCCTGATAAAATCCTCCAAAGCTAGTTATGAAAACAAAATTGCCACTGATTCTAAAGACAACCACAAAGCATTCTATAGCTATGTCAAGAATCTCAATGGCAACACTCAGATCTGCTTTGAGTTACAGCACAATGGCACTAAATATACAGACCCAACTGATATTGCCAACATCCTGGTAGATAGGTTCAGTGCTAACTTTACCCCCCTCTCACCCCCTAAAGAGCCCATCTCTATACCAGAAGAATGCAAAGTTCCTATAATCATGGCTGCACAGGTAAAAACCACACTCTCCAAAGCCAAGAACACAGCATCCATGGGACCAGACAACATCCCAGGCTGCGTTCTGCATGAACTACAGAACAAACTGGCACCCCACCTAAGTATCATGTTCAGTCATAGCCTCACTTCAGGCTTTGTGCCTGCTGAATGGCACACAACAACGGTTATCCCACTCCACAAGGGGGGAGCCACCACGGACCCTGGGAACTACCATCCCATTAGCCTGATGAGCCTGGTCTGAAAGGCCATGGAATGTATCATCATGCAATTTATAAACAAAGATATTGGTAATCTCCAAACTCTGGATCCCACCCAGTTTGGGTTTGTAAAAGGCAGATCATGTCTCCTAAACCTGATAGACTTCTTTGAAGCAGCCACCAAAGCCGTAGACAAGGGTAAGGTGGTTCACACAGCCTATCTAGATCTTGCCAAGGCTTTTGACACCATCCCCCACTCTGGAATTATAGATAAACTCACTAAACTAGGTATAAATCCCTATGTCACAAGATGGGTTGCCAACTGGCTCACTGACAGAACCCACACTGTGAAAGTAGCAGACTCCAAATCTGACTTCAGACCAGTGACAAGTGGAGTACCACAGGGTTCAGTCCTGGGTCCTCTCCTGTTTGGTATCTACTTCTCTGAAGTACAGACTAACACAGAAGGTCTTTGGCTAATGAAGTTTGCAGATGACTGCAAACTAGGAGCCATAATCGAAACTCCTAACAATGTGGACATCCTACAAAAGGGCCTCACTGAGACAGATGCCTGGTGTCAAAGCCATGGCCTCAAGCTCAATGCCAAAAAGTGCATTGTCATCCCCTTTGGTAAAAACTCTGTACCCATGAACTACAACATAGGCGGTAGTATACTTAACACTGAAAGTGTGATAAGAGACCTTGGGACACAGGTGGACAGTAGTCTCTCCTTTGATAATCACATCGCCACAGTAGTCAGGAAATCCTTCTATGTGGCACACCTCATCACAAAAGGTTTCTCATCCAGAAAAAAGAGGTCATTGTTCCCCTCTACTCATCACTTATTAGACCCATTATAGAGTACAATGCCCCTTTTGGTATGTACCTCACAAAACATCTACAACAACTGGAAAGGCCACAGAAATACCTCACAAAGAATATTACTGGCCTCAAACAGATGCCCTACGCAGACCATCTCAAAAAACTCCAGCTTTACTCCATTGCATATCGCCTACTCAGAGGTGATCTCTGCCTAACATACAAAGTTATATCAAACCCAGAGCTGTTGGACATGCTCCACTTAAAGAAATCCCAATCCTTCCCAGCTACACTAGGGACCTAAACCTTGTCAACACATTAAACAGAACATGCCGGAGGGATAGATTCCTGTCCCAGAGACTTCCCATACTCTGGAATAAACTACCTATCTATATTAAACAAAGCTCCTCATTAGCACTCTTCAAGAAAAATCTTGATGATTGGATGGGAAATAGGAAATTCGCCCTGGGGATCACCTCTGTGGCTCTGCTTGACAGTGGCACAGGAAAATAATTTTCTTGGGTCACAAAAGCCAGGGTACCTTTTTGGCTGGGCTTTTATAGGCCCCAGGGCCGATAGCCTAGTACCTACCTATGAACCTATGAACCTATGAATGCCCACTGTGTGCTCATTCCTCCTTGATCTGTTAAAGAAAATAAACTGTAAATTCACGGCCACAAACTAAAATATCTTAACATTTGTGGTATCAAGGGGACCCACCGCCCTAATCTTCTCATCAACTCTTTTTGTTTTTTTTATCATAGCCTACTGAACCTTCCTAGTTGAAGCTGTTAATATACCAGAATATGCCATTAGTATGCATACCACATTCTGCCCACTTGTTCTCCCTTAGCTTGCAAGCAATGAAAAACACACATACCAATCAACCTCTTAGCCCAGGTAATGTGGACAAAGCCCATACTACTCAACCTCTTAGAGCAATAAAAGTTCACAAGCCATAATTAAAAGATTAAATATGAAGTAAAATCTGGACAATCTATGAAAATCTGTACAGTTGAAAGGTATAACACAGCCTGTCACAATGGGTGACAAAAACCCAATATAAGCTCATGATGGATAACGGTTATATAAATAATTATGGCAACCTGCTAATATAGGTCACTACCAAGGGAGGAACAATATTTACACCTGAAAGTAAAGTAATAAAAGTAGAAAACATAACATATTACCAGAAAATTAAGATAAGGCATATGTGCAGTTATCCACGTTGTTAAGATATATACACACAGCAAAGCACTGACCCTCCTGGAATCCACGTAACAATCCAAAACATGAGATAAAGTTTGAACAGCGGAAATCTGTACCCTTGAGAGATAAGATGTGGTATACTAGCTTCGCATTAGTAAAGTACCTTGCAGAATGCACTGTAGCAAGTACCGCTAACCACTCCATCCCCCATGGTTAAACGACTACTCAACCTGCCCCGCCAGTATCTTCAACTCCTTTCCTGTCAGATTTCTATACAGTTTTAATAAAATCTGAAGCATTGTTCCACAAGATTGCTATCAACCCCTCACTAGTGTAACCACATATCTAACTTCTTTACCAACTACAGTAAAGCTATGCATCCCCTGAGCATGCTACATTTAATTGTAGGACAATGGCCCAAAACTTTGGACACTGTAGATGTTACACATACAACCTTGGGATAACCAGTTATGGCTTCCCATGAATGCCTGATGGGTATTAATCATAAGACTCAACTATCTGTCGTAACCTCAACCCACCTGATTTGACAATGATTAGCCAAACAACCACAGCTTTATGAAAAAAAAATATCAAAACATAGGCCAAAACCTGAACATTCTGCGAAATTCCATACAGAAAGGTATGTAGCCCAATCCAGTAACTCAAATTCTGTGCAGAGGAAAGGTATGATTCACCACACACTTAATGTAATGAGCCAAAAGCCACCAATGTACATACTTTTTTTTTTTTGGCAAATCCCCAAGAGAACATCAGGAGTAATGTCAACAAGACATGCTCCTGACCCATTTTGGAAAACATATTTGCTAGTCTCTAACCAAATAAACCAAAACTATATACATTAGTAGTCGATGGTCTATGTATATGTTTCCTCTACTTTCTTCAATTAACACAGTACCATCATTTAATTTCCAATGTATTTGTTACAACATACATTAACTATAGTCTCTTTAAGCCATCCCACTGCTGACTTGTCCCACTACAACACTGTTATCCTTGCCAACTTGTCCCACTACAACACTGTTATCCTTGCCAACTCTACCAGTTGATCTTACCTACCTACAAGGTTCTCTCTTTTCCCCATTCCTACCGAGCTACATCTGTAGTGGTTTGTAAATACAAGATATACATACCGTTTAACCTGGGGGAACTCGGATCTTGCATACCTCTCAACCTCTAAGACCAAGAAACCTGGAGAAAGCCATATATATAATGGAGCAACAAGGACGCAGATAGGAACAATTTTAAAAATTTGCTCTTACAAATTTAGAAAGTTGATAGAATAACAGATTATGAATTATCATGAATTTTCTAAAGAGGAAGAAGTCTGTAACTGAAATGCCTGTCATTCATTTTTTTTGCTTTAATCCTCAGTGATTTGCCAGAAAACCAAAATTTATGAGGAACTGACTAAAAAAAAGATTGAACAGTTGAGAGGTACAGGCCTCAGTAAAGGAGAACCTGCATTAAAACCTTTATTAACACGATCTCAGTTAAAGAGAACCTGCGTTAAAACTACCTTATTTATTTATAAATAAAGCTGCATCACACATGAGCAGTGAGATGCCATTACACACAGCTGCATCATAGCCCGCAAAAGCCTTGAACAAACATTCCAGGCTCATCAAAATACAAGACACAGAAGCTGCTACCAATTATACTACCACCGAAGCGACCACAGCATAAACTGGAAGCTACCAGTCCAGAAAAAAGATACTGGAGTGTGTGTATATATTTAACAAGTCAGAACTGCTTGTAAAACCTCACTCCTAAGCATCACCTCTTTTTTGGATAGACCACCAAAAGCAAATTTTCCACAGCAAAACCTCCCTCACCATAAGTATGTCCCACTCCCAAGGATCTATCTGTAGTCACAAATGAGTCTGCTGGGTCATCTTGGATGTAGAACCTGCAATAGCAAGTTCATGCCAAAATGGGATCCTCTTACCCAGCTACACTTGCCTAAAGCTCTTAAGCCCCTCCTTCCTTTATCTCATTTCCTCCCAATCATCCCTCCCTCCCATTTAACCCTCTCAACCCCCACTCTCTTCAACTCCCACTAATATATTATCCAACTCCCTTGTGAAGATGTCCCTGGACATATTGGTTTGTTACCAAACCTCATATGTATTGTGTTATTAAATGCACAAGTCTGTTCCAGATATGTTTACTAAAATATATTATTGGTGAATATAGTCTGGTTATTGGCTTGGTCTCTGTATCATGTGTGTATGTGTGTGTGTGTGTGTGTGTGTGTGTGTGTGTGTGTGTGTGTGTGTGTGTGTGTGTGTGTGTTAGTAGTTTTTAAGCAGCAATAAATGCAAAACCGAGTTCTAAAATGCATAAAATATTAATTTCTCTAAATAATTTTTATTGAAATCTTGTACTTCATAAAAAAAAAAAATTCAAAGTACATTCAGTCGACCCATCCAAACTCATATCGATCCACTTTTTGCATCTTTGCACTAAACAATTCTGTATGCTTGTTAATAGAATACACCATTAACATGCAACATTCTGTGCCTTTCATAAATGTAATTTTCATCTAAATCCTCCCACCCTATTCAGTACAGTTTTTCTCCATCCTCAAATTGTAACACTCACTCCCGCATTGCATCTTATCTTCTGTTATCTAACTCTTTTGTCTTCTACCGACCAACCCACAACACACGTCTTTTGTTTTTCCCCAACTTACATTACCTTAATTTATTGCTATTTGCCTTATCCAGTAATTTTTCTCCTCTAACATCACTGATGCCCTATTTTCATCCATTCATTTCCTGTTTTAACCATCTTCCCATTAATACATCTCCTTCCTTTCTTTTATCCTTCTGTTCTTCCATTTAAATAAAAATATCACCCAGCTCTCCTTTAGTTATACATCTTGCTCCATTTTACCTCCATTGTCAGACACTGTTTCTCTACCACCCTACATCCGCACCCCTAAGTCATATTGCCTAAATTTTTTCTCTTCATCAGCAGCACTCAAGATTCCCAAAGTTCCTCATTTTAAAATGTTTTAGTATACTCAGCCATTTATGCAAAAAAAAGTGTTGATCTTTCACTGGCTCTAATACCTTTAAAGGCTGCCAATTGCAATAAAACATTTTTTTTTGTGCGTGAGGTTTGGTGCTGGATTTTTTTATTGAGATATATAACAAGTCAGATCTCTATAGTGTTCCTATATAGCAAGAAAGACCCCTACAAATACACATTATTTGAGTTCTACCATAGTGTTGGTACTTCATCTGGCTTCAGTCAGACCACAGTATGCCTAAAGTATTAATTTTAGAGGTTCCTAGGTACTTACTAGGCTGCTGACCTGTGAGGATCTTAAGAAGACCAGTTTTACATTCCTTTGATAATTTTAAGCCCTTATGTTTTCTGTACAAGTAACCCATAGATGGGCAGAATATTGATGCATTGGGACATTTACTTGCTGCCCCTATTCATGAGAGACATAGGTGCTAAGTCCCAGAAAAAAAGGTGAACCAGTAGTGAATTGGAGAAGTACAAACCAAGAACAACTTCAAGCAAGAAAAAGTAGTACTCCACACTGTCAAAAAACTTTAATAAAATGACAAAGCTTTCAGACAGAAACTATCCTTCTTCAGTGTATTACATACAATGACCATAAAAACAATATTTATAAATATAATCTTATTACACCACATGACACTGCAAACCTATCAGCAACATCAATTAAAAATAACAATCAGTCTTCTTAAAAAAACAGTCAACCATATAAAATTCATGAACCTACATATATCAAAGAATCATCATCATCATCTTTCAGATGTTCCCATTAAGGGTCACCACAGCAGATTACCTGTTTCCATTTCTTCCTATTCTCTGCATCTTGCTCTGTCACACCAACCACCTGCATGTCCTCTCTCACCACATCCGTAAAACTTATCTTAGGCCTTCCTCTTTTCCTGTTACCTGGTAGCTTCATCCTTAGCATCTTTTTCCCAATATACTCAGCATCCCTCCTCAGCACATGTCCAAACCAATGTAATCATGCCTCTCTGGCTTTGTCTCCAAACCTTCCAACCTGGGCTGACCCTCTAATATACTTATTCCTAATCCTGTCCACCCTCGTCACACCCAGTGCAAATCTTAACATCTTTAATTCTGCCACATCCAGCTCAGTCTCCTGCCTTTTTGTCAATGCCACTGTCTCCAACCCATATAACATAGCTGGTCTCACTACCCTCTTGTAGACCTTCCCTTTCACTCTTACAGGTACTCGTCTGTCATAAATCACTCCTGACACTCTTCTCCACCCACTCCATCCTGCCTGTACTCTCTTCTTCACCTCTCTTCCACACTCACTGTTATTCTGAACTATTGACCCCAAGTATTTAAACTCATCCACCTTTGCCACCTCTACTCCTTGCATCCTTACCATTCCTCTATCCTCCCTCTCATTCACACACATATATTCTGTCTTAGTCCTGCTGACCTTCATTCCTCTTCTCTCTAGAGCATATCTCCATCTCTCCAGGGTCTCCTCCACCTGTTCCCTACTCTCACTACAGATCACAGTGTCATCTGCAAACATCATAGTCCACGGGGACTCCTGTCTGATCTCATCTGTCAACATGTCCATCACCATTGCAAATAAGAAAGGGCTTAGAGCTGATTCTTGATGTAACCCCACCTCCACCTTAAACGCATCCGTCACTCCCACCGCAGACCTCACTGCTGCCACACTACCCTCATACATATCCTGTACCACTCTTACATACTTTTCTGACACTCCTGACTTCCTCATACAATACCACAACTCCTGTATAGGCACCCTGTCATATGCTTTCTCTAAGTCTACAAAAACACAATGCAACTCCTTCTGACATTCTCTGTACTTCTCCATTAACACTCTCAGAGCAAAGATAGCATCCGTAGTGCTCTTTCCTGGCATGAAACCATACTGCTGATCACTAATCATCACGTCCCTTCTTAACCTTGCTTCCACTACTCTTTCTCATAACTTCATGCTGTGACTGATTAATTTAATCCCTCTGTAGTTACTACAGCTCTGCACATCACCCTTATTCTTAAAAATCGGTACCAAAACACTTTTTCTCCATTCCTCAGGCATCCTCTCACTTTCCAAGATTTCATTAAACAATCTGGTTAAAAACTCCACTGCCAATTCACCTAAATACCTCCATGCTTCCACAGGTATGTCATCTGGGCCAACAGCCTTTCCATTCTTCATTCTCTTCATAGCTATCCTTACTTCCTCCTTGCTAATCCATTGTACTTCATGATTCACTATCCCTACATCATCCAACCTTCTCTCCCTCTCATTCTCTTTATTCTTCAACCCCTCAAAGTACTCTTTCCATCTCCTCAACACACTCTCCTCGCTTGTGAGTATGTTTCCCTCATTATCCTTTATCACCTTTACCTGCTGTACATCTTTCCTAGCTCGGTCCCTCTGTCTAGCCAATTTGTACATGTCCTTTTCTCCCTCCTTAGTGTCCAACCTTTCATACAACTCTTCATATGCCTTATCCTTAGCCTTTGCCACCTCTCTTTTTGCCATGCACCTCATCTCCTTATACTTCTGTTTACTTTCTTCATCTCTCTGACAATCCCACTTCTTCTTTGCCAACCTCTTTCTCTGTATACTCTCCTGTACTTCCTCATTCCACCACCATGTCTCCTTGTCGTCCTTCCTCTGTCCAGATGTGATACCAAGCACCTTTCTAGCCGTCTCCCTTACTAGCTCTGCTGTAGTTACCCAGCTATTTGGTAACTCTTCACTGCCACTCAGTGCCTGCCTTAACTCATCCCTGAACTCCACCTCTCAATTACCCTTTTTCAATTTCCACCATTTGATCCTTGGTGCTGCCCTCACACTCCTCCTCCTCTTCTTGATAACCAACATATATCAAAGAATGTATATACCAAATTCACATATTTAGTGTAAAACTATTTTTTCCTCACTCTTTATTGTTTAGACTTTAAAACTGGTTTTAATGTAACCTGTTTATTAAGACCTGGGTATTTATCTGCTTCTAATCGAATAATCCATTCATATTCCTTCATATCTATACTATTAGTCACATCCCCATTTCTGGCATTTGGATACATCACATGTATAGCTCTAAAGTTAAATTAATGCATGTCGTCAGTTTCACTTATATGATGGGCTAAAGAATTGGTTAGTACTTTCCTATGTATCTCAGACCCGTACTCTATTATCCTGTCTTTTAGCCTTCTCATTGACTTTCCAACATAGAAACCTAAACATTTATAACATGTAGCAATATATATAATAGATGGTGTATTACATGTTGCAGTACAATGGAAGGTAAACTTCCTATCATTTATAGGGTGTACAAATTCAATTGATTGATTTATACTTGAGCAACACGAACAATTTTGACAAGGGAAAGTTCCCTTTCTACTAAATGCAGGGACAGATTAATTATTTAAGGAGAATTCCTTATAGCATAACAGCTTCTTTAAGTTACTACAATTATGATAAGTAAACAAAGGTTTATCTGGGAGCCATTTTTCATGGCCAGGTATGGCCTTTAAGATATCCCAATTATCTCTAATAACACATTCTACTGTCTCAGTAGCCCTTCTATAAGTCATAAGATACCTTAGAGATTGTGTAGGGGTTGAACTCACATCACTAAGACCACCATGCTCCTGAGTAGAGAAGTAAGGTTTCGCCCTTGAGTCTCTCAGTTGTAAAGCATTATTCCTAACCAGTTCTATCTCATCTACATTATAGCCCCTTTCTAAGAAATTGTTAGTCATTTCTTGCATCTGCACCTCACAGACATTTAGTTTAGTATTCAGCCTGCTGGCTCGTAGATACTGACTCAGGTATACTTTTAAAAGTTCTTCTTGCATGCATACTCTTCTTATGCAAATACTTATTTACTTGCACATCTTTCTTATATATACATGTTTCCAGACCAGACCCTGTTATTTGTAACCTTACATCTAAAAAATTTAAAGAGCTTTCAGAAAATGTCATTTCAAATTTTAGAAACTCAACAGTATTATTTAGATAGTTAAAGAAATCCTGCAAGTCCATAGCACTACCATGCCAAACCAGAAAAATATCGTCCACAAAATGTTTATAGAACAAAATATTTGATGCATATAAATTTGCCTCACCATAGACATTTGTCCTCTCCCATTTACCCAGGGTTAGATTAACATAGGTATTAGCTACAGCAGTGCCCATGGCCGTTCCAGATATCTGGTGGTATACCTGCTTATTGAAGGTGAAGATATTATTTTCGAAAACCAGTTCTAATAGCTCACAAATGGTCTCAATATACCTAGCTGAAAGAGAGCCATACTCCTGTAAAATTTCCCTTATATAGTCAATTCCATATATATATTAGGACTTTCAGTAAAGAGAGATTTTATATCTAGTATTACCAAAAGGAAATGGTCATGGGCACTGTTATCATACCAGTGATGTAGCTAGGTTATAAAATCACCAGTATCCTTGATGCAACTAGTTATATGCTTCAAATAACCCTTTAGTACATCTTGCAAGTATACAGATATGGATTCAGTCATCCATCCCCTCCCTGATACTATTGGTCTCATTGGGGGTTTCACTAGGGATTTATGTATTTTGAGGAGTCCATAAAGTACAGGAATGGTTGGGCATGGTACACTTAAAAAGTGAAAGGTGTCAATATCTATGTCACCCATCACTTGCAAGTCCTAGATACTCATATTTATTTTCCTTATCATAGTTTCTATTTCTTTATTACCAACTGGTTTAAAAGTCTGTCTATCCGATAGCAATTCAGTCATAGATTACAAATATTCCTCCATATCCATTAATACAATGGCACCTCCCTTATCAGCTTCTTTTATAATTATTTGATTATTATTTCATAGTGATTTCAATGCTTCAGATTCCTCTGCAGTAAAATTATACATTTTTTGAAACTTTTCTTATCATAAAGATCACAAATTTGTTTTTCACATATGTTATTAAACACACTAATAACAGGATCACTGACAGGAATGAAAGTACTACTCCTTTTAAGATGACTACCCATAGAGTTGCCACTGTCCTTAAAGATATTTTTCAAATTTAGACTCCTTGAAAATAAATTTAAGTCTGTAATTGCATTGACCAGATCATCAGTTCCAGCAGGAACAAATTTAATCCTATGCGACAATAAGGACATCTCTGCTTTATTAAGTTCACATTTAGAAAGGTTTACAACCAAAGAGCAGTTCAATAACTTCCCAGAAAATTATCAGGAGTCAATACTATCTGACTATTTAATATAGTATGAGACTGATTTATAACTTGTATATGGGTATTAATATGTTCCAGTTGTTCATTAAGCTGGTTAGAATCATTTATATCAGGGGCTGTAGTCATACCGCCATTGGCAGACAATCCCATCATCAAAGGACTTCCCACTAGCCCTGCATGTTTACTCATACAGCTAGGATTATGCAAATCAAATTCAATAACAGATCGACTTTCAATTAAAGGATGATTAAATGGCTCTACAGAAGCGCCTTCATTAGAAATCTGGTTATCTCGTATAATAGGCTGATTCATAATTTGTGAGGAATATTTAGCACATTCCAGTTGTGCATTATATTGACTAAAGACATTAATATCAGAACCTATTGCCCTGCATCCACTATTAGATGGTCCTATAGTCAAAGGGTCTCCTAATAGCCCTATACATTCACCTGTATCATTAGTAGTATTCAACCCAGGGTCCCTTGACATCTTAACACATTCTAGTAGCTCATTACATTAATTAGAACCAATTTAATCAAGACCCATTGTCACATAAACATTCTCAGGCATTACCATAATAAAATAACCTTCTAATGGTCCTACACATTAATTTGTATTAGTACAAATATTTAAACCAGAATCTACAATCTCATTCAAATCACAATCTAGAGTTAAAGCTTTTTCAATCAGACCGTTCAGTGGTTCATTAAACAAAGCATCTCTTGTTTTCCGGCAGTTATTAAATAATTCATTAGCTGCTTGTCATTCCGCCACAATATTATGTTCTTTTGAACAGTCAAAGGCATAACTACAACCAGATATAACATTATTATTACAGTTTGTTGTCCAAAAATAGTTATTTAATGAATTCTGAGTTAGGTGATATTTCGCCAAAGTCTTTAGCTCGTTCAAGCAATCAAAAGCATTCTTACCATGACTTCTTACTGTTTCAAAGCTCTGCTTCTCATCGTAGGGCCATTCTTCACTTTCCCTCGAGATTTAAAGCACTGCCTTGATGTGCCACGTTCCCAGACAACTAGTTTCTTTGGTAGCTGCACCCTGATACCCTGGTCTGTCTCTAAAAAAGAAGAAGAATTTGGCACCATGCTTTTACTCTGTATATTTTCTTTTCCTTTCGCCACAGTCAAATGCACATCCACTATGGGTCTTGCCTGAAGCTCATTAGAGTGAGATGATGTCATAGGCATGTCTATGACATCTCTGTTGGCTTCTGATTGCTCATTAGATAGCAAAGTCCCATCCCCTGCTTGTTGTTGATTGGTTTGCGGCTCAAATTCATCAAGTTCATACATTGAGCTTTTTTAAAATAAGTGGATTTTATTATTTCTATCATTTAAAGACCATTTTGGCCAGGAGAAAATGGGACTATTATTAAAGTCATTGATGTCAAATTGGAGCTTCTTCCTTTTAGTAGACACCAACTGTTTGTCAAATATATCCAATCTCCACATCATAGCATCATATAATGAAACATTATCATTAAAGGCCATTGACTCTACCAACTGCATCACTAGTACACTTATCGCTGTGCATAGTTCATTCTCCTTTGGTAGAAAGAAGTCATTTATGAGGCGCATATAGTCCAGACTCAATTTTATGTTTAATTCCTGCCACTTTTTTAGTAGCTCAGGATAGGTATTGCCATAAGAGGGCATGTTCAAGACTCGTAGCTCTTGTGGCAAAATATCCAAGTCAAGATAGGCATTAAAACTAAAACATTGCCATTGTAGCCGTTTAAAATTCTTGACTTTATATTCTAATGTCTGGACCATAATATTAAAGTCATTTTTCTCAGGTCTCATCTCTTTATGACTTACTTCCTTGTTAGCCATAAGGCTAGTACATTCCAGCAGTGGGTTCAACCTCAATAATAGGCCATTCGATGAATGAATTGTAGAACCATTCTCCAAAGTAACAGACTGTGTCCTGATAGAAGTGTGAAAATGTTAATGACGTCCACTACTCCACCAAGAAAAATAGCAACAAGTCCCAGAAAAAAGGTGAACCAGTAGTGAAGTACAAACCAAGGACAACTTCAAGCAAGAAAAAGTAGTACGCCACACTGTCAAAAAACTTTAATAAAATGACAAAGCTTTCAGATAGAAACTATCCTTCTTCAGTGTCTTACATACAATGGCGATAAAAACAGCATTTATAAATATAATCTAATTACACCACATGACACAGCAAACCTATCGGCAACATCAATTAAAAATAATTTGTTCATGTTCGTGTTGCTCAAGTATAAATCAATCAATTTAATTTGTACACCCTATAAATTATAGGAAGTTACCTTCCATTGTACTGCAATATGTAATACACCATCTATTATATATCTTGCTACATGTAATAAATGTTTAGGTTTCTATGTTGGAAAGTCAATGAGAAGGCTAAAAGACAGGATAACATGTCTGAGATATATAGGAAAATACTAACCAATTCTTTAGCCCATCATATAAGTGAAACTGATGACACACATCAGTTTAACTTTAGAGCTATACATGTGATGTATCCAAATGCCAGATGTGGGGATATAACGAATAGTATAGATATGAAGGAATATGAATGGATTATTCAATTAGAAGCAGATAAATACCCAGGTCTTAATAAACAGGTTACATTAAAACCAGTTTTAAAGTCTAAACAACAAAGAGGGTGGAAAAAATAGTTTTATACTGAATATGTGAATTTGGTATATGCATTCTTTGATATATGTAGGTTCATAAATTTTACATGGTTGACTATTTTTTTAAGAAAACTGATTGTTATTTTTAATTGATGTTGCTGATAGACTTGCTGTGTCATGTGGTGTAATTAGATTATATTTATAAATGCTGTTTTTATGGGCATTGTATGTAAGACACTGAAGAAGGATAGTTTCTATCCGAAAACGTTGTCATTTTATTAAAGTTTTTTTCCTCAGATATTGTTTTTTTTTTATTTTCAATTAAAATAACATTTACATAATATTTTTAAATGTCATTTTAAACAACTATATACAATAGTTACAATAGCCTGACTTTCAATTATATACACTGTATGTTATTAAATATAGAATTAACCGATCAGTTATCAGAGATACAATATTGATTATTGCGGGTTCCGGCGTGTATATCGCAAGACAAATGCCCGCGAGCTACATCGCCGAAACTAGAAGGCCGCAGCACTGCTAGACCATAGAGCGGTGCTGCCAAAAGACAGATCCACTGTGGTAACCTACGGCGATAGGAAAACCTACAAATGCAGACGGCCTCTAAAGTGAAAACGCAGGCTGTCAAGTTACAGTGTACACGGCCGGCAACGACAAACTGATCGAGAAGACAAATGGCACATCGGTAGTGCTACACAAGTGAAGCAAACACATACATAAAAGTATGACTTACCTTTACAGCCCCTGTTGAACACAAACACAGCAAACGGTCCCCGAGAAGCAGGAAGTAAAATTCACATTGTGAACTGTAAAACACAGCACAGCTAACCCTGAGAAATGGTGAATACAATACTAAGGCATGTGTCAGGCTATAACCTTAAAGGAACAGACACTTTAGTGTCAGACTCAATACCCCACATACAGTACAACCTAATGAAACACCAGTTTGTGCACTAGGAGGATGCATGTCACAGCAGGAGGGCTTTAGTATAGGACCAACCCAAATGAGAGGCATGCCTGCAACAAACAGTACCTGTCCTAGTAGAGCCCCTGAGTGCAGTGTTAGGTGGGAACATGCCAACCTGGTCAAGCATGGACTGCTAACCCAGTAGCAGGACATACAGTAGCATTAATCCATCTCCCACTCCACATTAGTGTATGTCCTGCCCGTGTACCTAAACCCGTCCATTTGTCCCTGCAATAGGAGTGTACACAAGTACGCAGTCCCATGTAGGCAGACAAGGATGCAACACAGAGGTACCTCCCTATGTAACTTCTGCCACTGAAACTGAGACTGGGTCCAACACACTGATTGGCCAGCAGCAACAACTGGGAGTTAAAGGTGGCCGGTACAGTACACTGAGAACCTGTGCTGCAACTAGGCTTTGTAGACACCTACCAGAGTACAAGCATATGGCAACTCCAGGGTTGTGTTAACTGCAGACATTGACACTATAGCGGAGAGGCAGTCAGAGATGGTTGGAGTGCACAAAGCTGTACAGAGCCACTGTGGCAGACAGTACTACTACACACAGTACAAGACAAGGTGGTGTACAGTGAGTAACCCACCGTCTGGAAGGGACTTGCTCCAAGGCTGGTTGTATATCCCATTCCCAGCTAGCCTGGCTGTGATGGATACTGAGAGGCCATCAACAAGTGCTGCTACCATGCTGGAATCTATGCATCTGTATAGCCCCGGTCTGCTTGGCAACAGATACAGCACAGTGCCCAGCCAACGTGGCAAACCAATGCTGGTGGTGGAGGGGTACCTCTACCATTTGGAACATGAAGCACCACTGAAATGGTACTGGGCATGTATTGAGCAGAGAGTAAAGGTGTGCAGAGGATGTGCCATCACTGTTCGCCAGGAAGAGGGGGAAGAACTGCTGAAATCACTGCCACACCAGCACGGTCCAGATGCAACAATGGCCAACGTAGCTACACTGCGAGCAGAACTGTGGCAGAGGGCGGTAACCAGTAATGAATTGCCAAGCTTGGTAATGCAGAGTTTCCTAGGCACAGCAGATGACAACATACTACAGGAGATGCCTTGTCGTGCACCCCTTCGCCGAAGCATAACCAGGGTACGGCAGCGGGCACGGGCATCCATGGCTACACCTCCAGCAACACTTGCGGATACTGATGTCAGCAAGTATCCACTTCGTAGTGGCAGCTTCATCCTCCGTAGAAGGTCGGATATGGATGGGACAGATTCCTTGGTTCTACTTACTACAACACAGAATTTGACCGATCTGTGCAGGTCCGACATCATTCTTGGAGATGGCACCTTCCCCACATGGGCTGATATATGTCGCCAGCTATATACATTACATGGAAGTATTGGCAACCCCACCTCAACAAGGATCATACCCCTGGTGTACTGTCTCATGACACGGAAGTCAGAGTCTGCATACACCACTTTGTGGGAGGTACTGAAGGGTATGGCTGCTGAACAGGGATGCACTTTGTCTCCACAGTATATTATGACCGATTTTGAGAAGGCAACAATTTGTTCCAGGTGGAAGGCATTCCCTAGGAGTATTATGAAGGGATGCCTATTCCATTTTGCACAGATCATCTGGCACCAGATCCAGCATCACCACCTTGTTGCCCTCCATGGCACGGACACTGCTTTCTCAATTGCCATCCCAAGCTAATTGCGTTGGCATTCCTACCATTGGACGATGTTGTCCCTGCATTTCTGGACATTGTGGCTTCCTTACCGGACTGTGCTCAGCCTATTGGCATTTTTCTAGACCATCATTATGTACGATGCTGACCACACAAGTATGCATCCCGCTGCTCGGCACAGACACAAATGCCATCGTCATATCCTTTGCGGTTTTGGAATGTGTCTGATGTCTCAGAAATGGACTTCCCATGGACTAACAACCAGGTGGAGGCTTGGCATCATCGGCTGAAGGTATTACTGGGACGCCTTACTGTACAGCTATCTGAACTTCTGTGTGTTCTGCAGCAGGAGCAGAAGCTGACCAATACCCGACGTGAATCCCTTTTGAGGGGGATGCCTGTGACACCACGTAGGAAGGCTATTGTTGTAAGGGAGTGTCACATAAAGCACATCTTACAACATAAGTGTGACTACCAGTGATGTGCAGGGTTTCCTCCGTGCTGTGGCACATTTCTACAAGTTGTGATACTGTTTGAGTTTAGTACGCACCAAGCACTACACACATTACATTGCATATTGAATTAATAATGGCTTTGCCCACAGCACACAGGTTTCATGGTACCACTTTCATGCCCACGTGGCATGCTATGCCAGCCACATGTTCCACTGACAGTTGCACATGATGGCTTCTAAGAGAGTGCACAGTGTATCACTGTGGTTGTTTGTATTTGCCACCTGTGGTTAGGGTGCAGTGGATTCCTCAATTCTCACAGGAAATTGTCCACAGTCATTTGTCACTGCAGCTAAATTGTCATCCTGCCATGTGTCCACATCCAGCTGTCTCACAGGTGGATGTCGCACCACCTAGGTGCCTGAATCCAATTATTGCAGAGTGTCCAACAAAGTTATAACTTTCTTCCAAGGATTATTTACCAATGACCTGGGATAGATTTGTAGTTCTTTGATTTTTATTTCCATCAATGCAGTTGTCTTCAGTAAAGTGTAGAATTCTTCCAAGGTTGGGGTTGTATTTGAATTCCACCTTCTGGTTACACATTTCCTAGATATAGCAAGTATTGTCCATAACAAATACATATTTGTCTTATTCAGGTAGGGACCTTCATTAACATTTAGTATTATCAATATTTTAGTTAAGGTAAAGGATTCATTAAATAAAGCTTGTAAAAAAATGATTGATTCCATTCCAATGTGATTTAATTTTATTACATTCATAAAAAATATCAATCCAGTTTGCTTTATTTGACTTTTCACACCTCCAGCAAAAAAAACATTTTTAGTAGTACTGATCTTTTTAATTCTGTCTGGTGTTAAAAATTCTCTATGTAAGTAGTTCCAGTTAAATATTTTCCTGTACTGTGTGTTAGAGATGTAATTAACTGATAGTAAGATCTTACTTTTAATTTCTTCTGTTAACTGCAATGGCTGACCTTTTGTTAAGAACTGCCAGTATGATGGTTTGGGAATTGTTTTATATGTTATTAACTCTTTATATAGATTTGAAATATTTTTTTTTCTTTTCACAACTATTATATATAAATTCATACAGAAAACATATTAGATTTGGAATATCTTTAAATTAGGAATTATTAATTAATCTGCATAAGACTTGAGTGTACATTAGAATGCTTTTTAAGGTTAACCAGTCCTGTTATGGAATATTGTAAGCAGTTTTTATCATATGTATATCTAAAACATTTAATTTATTTACACATAGAAACCAGCATAAGAATCCATTTTGCTCTCAGGAGGTTATTTTGTCCCTATATATGTCAGGAAAGTTCTTAGTGATGGTAAATGGGGATAAAAGGTCAAACCAAAGTTTTAGATCTATGTTTGCATTGATAAGTTTTCTAAAGGAACTGATGTAATGATTAATCAGTGTTGTTTTAGAAGGTTTTGTTATATTATATTGTATACTTATGCATAGTATGTAACAGGGTTTATTTGATCTATCTACTATTATTATTTTTAACAGATTAAATTCATTTGTTAATATAGCCATTGTTAATTCTTTCCAGCTGGCAAAATAATTTGGGTTTATCCAGTCTATTGTAGTTTTAAGCACAGATGCTTTTATATATGTTTCTATTTCTGGGAAGTTCAATCCTCCTTGTTTCCAGGGTCTAATGTGATGAGTTAGAGCTACTATATTCTTTTTGGGATACCATAAAAATGTTATTAAACATGAGTTTATTTCTTTAAGAATGCATCTTTCAGGAATTAACTGTATTGGTAATGCTACATATAGTATTTTTGGCAATAAGACCATTTTTATTAATTGCAATCTGTCTTCAAAAGTTAGTATAATTTTGTTCCCCCTTTCTATATATATTTTTATTGTTTCAATAATGTTTTTATAATGTATTAATATTGTTGTGTTTATATTTTTGCATAACACTATTTCTAAATAATTTAGTGTAAGTTCTTGTTTTCCTATGATGGATTTATCTATAACTTGTAGGTCTTTTTTATTATTTAAAAATAGAAATTTTGATTTTGATCTATTAAAGTGTAGATCTGAAATCTTATAAAATGTGTCTATTACTTCTTCTAGCTCTCCTAATGACTCTCTGGAGTTTGGTAGGGTTAATACAATATCATCAGCAAAAAGCATTATTTTAGATATGTACTGGTCATAGACTTCTATTCCTTTTATTCTTGGATTATTGCATATTATTTCTACAAGTATTTCTATAGCCAAAGCAAATAAAATAGGAGAAAGGGGGCATCCTTGTTTAGTATCTTTCATTATATGGATAGATTCTGAGGTGAAAGGACCTAATTTAATGTAGGCTACGTTATTAATATATATGTTGTTTAGTAATATGATGAAGGGAGGAGGAAATTCAAATAATGCTAAAGTTTTAAATAGATATTCCCAGTTGAGGGAATCAAAGGTTTTTTCTATGTCTAATCCAATTACAAGTGTTTCTCTATCTTCTTTATTTACATAATCTAAAAGAGTAATCATCCTTTTTAATATTATCATGTGTGTGTGCCTGTTATATAAAAATCCAGTATGATCATTATTAATTGTCTTTAAAAGTGTTATTTTCATTCTGTTTGCTAGGAATGACATGAATATTTTGTAATCATTATTCAGTAATGATATAGGTCTGTATGAGGTGCAAAGGTCTGATGGTTTATTATCTTTTAGAATTGCTGTTATGAGAGAATATTTCCATGAGGGTGGTATTTTTGCTTCTGACTGGACTTCTAGCAAAGTTTTATGAAAAAGGGAGATTACTGTTGAAGGGAAGAGTTTGTAAATTTCCGTAATTATACGATCTATCCCTGGAGCTTTGTTAGATTTACTTTCTTTTATCTTGTCAACAATTTCTTTGTAGGATATAGGTTTTTGTAGGTTTAGTTTTAAGTTTTCAGGATTTTTTTATATTGATAAGGTTTGTATCTAAGTTTATTTGGTTGGTATCTAAATCTTCTTTTCTGAAGTGTTCCATATAATGGAACCAAAATGCGTCAAGGATGTCTCCTATAGCTGATACTTTTTTCCCTTTCTTTTCATGATATATACTACTAATGTTATTTGTTTTAGATTGTATTTTAATTCTTGTAGATAAGTCATGTAGATATCTGGGGGAGGTGGCTAATGAATTTATTTTTAATTTTTCCAAGGCTAGACAAGTTTTGTCTGTTAGAATTTCATTATATTTTTTATTTAATTCATCTATTTCTTTTTTGACTTCTGGAAATTCTGATTTTTTTTTATATTTTGCTGTCAAGAGTCTGGTTTGCAAGTCTAATGATTCAGATTCCCACTTTCTAACTTTGTTTTTGTACCAGATAAGGGTCTTATCAAATAAATACACTTTTAATTAGTCCCAGACAATAACTCTACTGATTTCTGTTGTATTATTAATTTCAAGAAATAATTGTCGTTCTGACAACATCCAGGGTCTGAATTCTTTAATTTTCGTGATATATAATGGAGTTCTAGTTGAGAGGATTAAAGGTTTAAACTCTATTCTGAGCTTCATTATTAGAGAGTCATGATCTGAGAAGGGGCATGGAACTATTGAGAAGTTGAGAATTTTTGTTTGTAAATCTTGAACTACTAATAATTTGTCTATTCTGATTTGTGTTCCATGGTCTTTATGGGAAAATAATAAGGATTAATCATATTTTATTTTAAAAGTGTCTATTAAATGAAATGAATCAATCCATTTTTTAAAGATTTTGAAATAGTTGCTATGTGAAAAGACTTTTTGGTGGTTTCAGAAGCTTCTAAGTTACAATTAAAGTCTCCTCCCAGTATAAGATTTCCTTTATAATTGTTGGAAATAAAATCTAGGTGTTTTTTAACCATTCCGGCTCCAATTCCTGGGAACCAATATAGATTAGCTAAGGTCCATATTCTGTTATTAAATTTAATTATAACAACTGCAAGTAGATCTTCTTTGTCTTCATATTTATAAATAACTTTTGGAATGATTATGTTTTTCTTCCAGAGAATTGATACTCTTTTTGTCTTTGTTCTATAGGAGTATTGAGCTAAGACTGTATAGTCCTTAGGGTTCCAAATAAAGCTATCATTAGTCTTAAAATGCATTTCCTGGAGAAATACTACTTGTACCTTATTTAGATTTAAATATTTTAGTAAGTTTGATCTTTTATTTGCATTATTTAATCCATTAGTATTTAATGATAAGAATGTTAAATCCATTTCAAGTTATTGTTAGAAGATACTTTTTGCTTCTTTTTTATTTTGATTATAGTAGTTATACCATATTCTCTGATAACAGTGGATGTTATTTTTATGTGTGTAAACTTGGGAGTGTAATTTAATGTTCTTTCTTCTTTAAAAGTAGGGTAAAATTCGGGTCAGGCTTTAAAAAAGTACTTCTATAAAACATTAATTCTAAAGTATCAAATACAAGTAAATATGAATTTCCCATTAAACATGGAATGAAAGTCATTCCTAATCCAATAGATAAAGATAGATCTATTGGATTATCACTCATACCTTTAACCAACAATATCAACTGAGCTCCATATGTTTAATTATTATACAGAGAATTTTCTTAAAAGAGATATGAAATTCTATATTATTCTGTTACTGTTCTATTGTATTTTATATTTCAGGATGGAATGTTAGTAGTGTAAGGAATTATCATGTTGACTTAGAAAATATCCAATATTTAGTTACCCTTAAGAGATCCCAAACATGTCAGATATGTCATTTTGGATAAATTAAATGCAACAGAGGAGCATACACTAAATAAGCCAACAACAAATAGATTATTACTAAAATAATTTGACTAAATGGACTCTACAGGAGACAATGAGTGATTACCAATTAAATATGAATTTACTGTAGGTGTACTGTCTTCCTTTACTTTCCCACTCTTCAGCTCACCAACTTCAACTTACACTTATGAAAAGACATGGCTTATCAGTGGTATCCTGACTCTGAGTAGAGGCGCCCTACATTCTAGTGTGCAGTGCTTTTACATATTTATAGATTTACAAAGCAGAGTCTAAGAATGAACTATGATCACCCTGACAATTTCCATCCTGCATAGGGCACTTCCTGCTTCCAGAATGGGTAATCACATCAGGTCTAGAATGAATGTGAAGATACCTATATGGTAATCAAGACTTACCTTAGGTAAGTATTAATCAGATAGTATTTAGAGCATCTTAGAGAGTTCTCGGGGCAGTTAGAATACTCTTAAGCCTCTTCTCCCTTGACCAAAAACAGAGATTTCCCTTCTCTTTCTTTCTCTTGTTTTAAATCAGTACTAATAAAAGAAATTCAGCAAACAGATAAACAGAAATAACATTCAGTAGTCCATCTTATATATGACTCACAATCCATTAAACAAGATAGTGACTAATATCACTTTAGTAAACATTATAAAGACAAATTAAAAATAATGTCCTAGTTCTTAAAATTTTCTGATAAAGCAAAAAGTTAACAATAAGCTATTTTAACTAAAAGTATAAAGCATGTCAATTTTTCCTTGCATGTATACATTTCTACTTATATTGTAGTGTCAATAGCTGTCTTTGAAATCTGTACAATACTTCACTTCTTCAAATCATTCCTTTTTCAATTCTGGTTTTGTTTTGTCAAAACGGCAACAATATTTCAAGGGCACAATAAATATTTAGACTGATGTTTCAGATAAATAACTTGTCAGTTGCTAATTGAGTTAGTTTAGAATGTATGGTTAGTCCAAATATAGCATGTTGCAAAAATAATGTGTATTTTTTCGTGTGCTCTAGAGACTGTCATATGCAAGTGACATATATAATGTAGCATATATAGAGCAGATAGCTTCAGGTTGTTGAAGTAAATTATGTTTATTAATCAGGCAGTTTCATTTAAATTCACAAGTAATTTGGGAACATTTCAGTTGAGTTTCCAGGAATGTGTAGTCCAATGTGTGTAATTGAGTCCACTTTTCCTCATAAACATATGTCACAATTCATTAAACTAAGCAAAGTCTAACATCTGTCTAATAATCATTATAAAGACAAAGAATAGTAATTTCCTAGCTCTTTAAACTTTCTGATATCACAAAATGTTGACAGTAAGCTATTTTAACTGGGAGAATAAAACATTTCAATACTTCTTTGTGAATATACATTTTTACTTTTATTGTAGTGTCAAGAACTGTCTTGAAATCTATGCATTACTTCACTTCTTTCAAGTCATTCATTTTACAGTTCATATTATATTTTGTCAAAATGTCAATAGCATTTCAATGGCACATTTAATATTTAAACTGATATTTTAAATGAATAGCTATCAGTTGTCAAATAAGTTTGTACAGAGTGTGAGGTAACTGAAAAAATAACATGTTGCAAAAAGAAATATGTATCTTTTCATGTGCTCTAGAGGCTGTCAGTTTCAAGTAACATATAAAATGTAACTTTTACATTGCAGACAGCTTGTGGAATTAGCAAGTTAAAATGAGTAATACTTTTTAATTTAGCAGCTACATTTCAGTGCGCATGTAGTTTGGGAACATTTCAGTTGTGTTTCCAGGAATATGTAATCCTATGAGGATAAATCATAAAATATATACAAATAGTCCTATTATATATTTATTTTACCTTGTTTAGGTTGTTTTTTATTTTAATAACTAAACAACATTACTTGTTCTTATTATTTGTTATCTGTGAGACTAAATGCACTTTGCAGATTCAGTGTCCTTAGAAACTGCAGCAATTGTTAACTGTTGCTATGGCAATGCAAATAGACTGTGAAGAAAACTTCACTTATCTTAACCAACAGTACATTTTTCCCTCCCTTTTTTATGTATTTGTTAATACTAAAAGGAAATAATTCAAAGGACATATGTACATGAATGAAACATTTCAGAGTTAATAACGAACATGTCCCCAATCCCAATAAGCATAACAGTGACTATCATTAATCTAATAAATATTGTAATAACAATTAAGTTCACTATTCCAATTAGTCTACCTTAAAACTAGATTATTTTAGACTATTATTTATCTATGTATAGATAGTACAGACTATATTAGTATAGTAAATAGGAGAGAATTTAGAAAGGGAGACAAGATGCAGTTAAAATAAATAATGAGAAATGAGAGAAGAGAGAAAGAAAAGAGAAAATTAAGAGAAATACACATATACTATGTATGTTGATTTACAGTATAAATATTTTATGTGCTATATAACCCTCCTTCTGTGAAAGAAAATTACTCTGTTTTGCATACCTGAGGTAATGTGAAAACTCTCATGTGTCATGTATTTTCAAAAAAATATAGATAAAGATTCCAGTAGTTAGTTACATTTGTTTTAAAATTGCAAGCAGTAAAATTGGTCCTTTAAAGTAATGTTAAAGCAATTCATATCATAGTAGGTGTTTTGAGAGATTTGGCTGTGACAGTATCAGTCTTTTGCTTCTTCTTTTTGATATCTGTCCAGACATTTGTTTCTTTTGTTCTCTTGAGAGAAGGTGACATCCAATCCATATCTTCTGGTAAAGTAATCACATTATTAGTTTTAATAAATGAAGAGGCTTCCTCTAAGTCAATAAAAGTCCTCATCTCGTTGGCATACAGTATTCTTATCTTAGCTGGATATGCAAGTTGTGCCTTGACGTTATTTTGTTTCAGAAACTTTATCATTGGCCACACTTTTTTCCTTTGTTCCATTATTCTAGATGAATAGTCGTTATCAAATCTTATCAGGCTCTGTTTATATTTTAGAGGTGCCTTCCTCCAAGCAGATCTTAAAATCAGTTCCTTGTCCAAGTATTAAAGAAATTTGATAATTATTGACCTAGGAGGAGAGTTTGAGTTAGTGGCAGGTTTAACTAAGAGCTCTGTGTGCCCTTTCAATGCCAAAGGAAAGTATTTTTTTTTAATTTAGAAAGTCAGGGATCCAGCTTGATAAAAAGGAAATAATATCCTCATCTTCTGTGTGTTCAAGTAATCTGAAAATCCTGATGTTATTTCTCCTCTCCCTATTTTCCAAGTCATCTACTTCATTAACCAACCAAGTATTTTGTTTAAGAAGTAGTTCTTTCTGTGTTTCCTCTTCCTTAAGCCTGCTTTCTAAGTCATTTAGAGAAACCTCTATTCCTGTTATCCTTGTCTGGTGTTGTTGTAGCATTTCCTTGAGGGTGTCAGCCCATTTTTGACTGCTTGTTTTAAGATTTTCCAGGTTCTCTTTAAAATCATCCATCTTCAAAGATAACTCCTGCAGGGTAGATGCCATCTGTTGTAGTTCCTTCTTTAAGGCAGCATCCTGGTGAGAATTCTTTGAGTTGCTCATTTTAACAAGTGAATATATCTCCAAGCTTTTTGATAGGAAATTATTTGTAAAACTTCACCAAAATTTCTAATTATGTAAATTAGTCCTTTATCTATAAGATTTTAAACTTTGAAGAAAAAAAAATAATATTTTTTCCTGTCTTATTTAACTACTTATATGGAGCTCTAAAATACTGCTGCTTTCAGATAGCCATTCAGGCTCCGCCCCTATTAAAGTTTTTTGATGGTGTGGAGTACTACTTTTTCTTGCTTGAAGACATAGGTGCTAAACCAGGGGTGAATTTGCAAGTCCTTATTCATTCATCCACGTTACATTTGAATGGAATAAAAAAGTATTGCCCTTTATGGCAGAAGCAAGACAGTTCCACATAAAACATATTCTATGTGATACATACCTATCCCCTCCAACATCTTCTGTTTATATTACTAAAGACACTGAGATCCCTTGAGAGCGTGTTCATGTCTACCATTGGACTTGTAAACATGTAACAGGTCTGACAGGATAGGGGTTGTCTAGGGTCTATATATTAGGTAGGGGTTACCTCTTAGTAGCCTATATGATACCAAGAAGAGGAACAAGGCCCAAAGTTCAGCATCTCTTTTTAAACTAATTCCTAAATACTGATCTCTCTACTAGACATTTCTTATGCACTTTATACTTCTATGATAACATTTTCCTTTCTGCATACACAGATATCCTCCACCTGCTTCATGGCTTTGTTTGCTCTTTTTTTAAACATACTTATCCATCCTCTTCTGAGCTTTTCTCCTTCAATTCACATTATGCCATATAATTTCTTTTCTCCACAATAACATGTATTGCTTCCACACTAAATGTCTTCCTCTAACCTACTTAAGCACTTATTTGTGCTACAGTATCACTCCCTTTCTCACTCCTGTTTTTTTTTTTTTTTTATTATTTAATTTTTTACCCTGTTTTTCTCTATCCTCACATACAATCAACTCTCTGGGATCTTCAGTTGAGACAGTGTTTACAAAACCTATTCACTACAGAACTTCACCTGACTACTTCTCCTTCTCTCCAGTGATACACTTACTTATAAAATGTCCATTATCCTCACTACCCAACACCTCCTTTTTTACAAAATCATCCATCTTAAAACATACAAATAGCAATCAAGGCAGAGACCATACATGTATTTTCTACAGTTAGTTTGAACTATGTCCCATACGTAAAACATGGGTCAGCCAAACTCCCCAAATCTGGGTATTCACTTTTCATTATTACACTATCATTCATGAGACAGACCTGACAAATGCAATGGATGTGTCTATATCCATTTTCTAAGATCTCACATTTTATATAATATGGCTGCATGTTCATCCCATTATATTGATGAGTGCTACCCAGACTTGCATGTTATTTACCTGCTCATCTATGCAGACTCCCAAATGATGACTTTTCTGACCTTGAGGCCAAAACATTCATTCTTCCATAACTTAAAAGTCTTTATATTATCTCACAGTGTAATAAATTTGCTTCCACTCAGAGGACTAAATGTCAACTTCCTTGGTCCATCTTGCCAAGATGTGGTTTGCTCCCTATCTGATTTATTATTATTATTATTATTATTATTATTATTATTATTATTATTATTATCATTATTACTTAACCAACCAAAACTGAGCTACTTTGATTTAACTTCGTCCTTCTTCATGTGGTAACTAATACTTTTCGAGTGGTACAAAGCATAACTGTCTTACTACCCTGCTAAAACCCTATTAACTTCAACTGGTTTTCTAAAAAGCAAGAAATTTCCTACATTCTTTATCACACCATTGACAGATCCTAGAAAAAACATACATGATTTTATTACCAAAATGCTACACACAATGGTTTCAGCTTTCCAGTCTTAAAACTCTAATGCAGCTTGCCCACCTCTAATATCCTTCTCAAGATACAGACTAAATATTTCTCCTGTCCTTGGATATGGGAAAGGTATAAGGAGCTCTGAAATGCACATCTTCTGCTTAAATTAATGGAAGTAAATCAACGTATGGAAACTTTCAGACTAAACTTAAGTCTCTGAATCCAGATCACTGCATGAAAGACCAAGCCAAGCTAATGTCTTCAATGTGTGATACCTTAAACCTCTTGTGATGAAAGCCAGTGGGACATAAGCAAATTAACCATTGATTGCATGCAAATCTTTCAGCTACTTATATTTTAAATGACAAAGAATTTTTACTTCTCAGGTCTTTATGAGTACATTCAGGACAATAATGCCAGACTCAATGAGCTATAGACATGACATGTTTCACCACCTATCTAGCCTTGCTAGTACAAAATATGCAGATTGGCTGTACTTTAGAAACATAGATCTTAAAACATTACACTACCCCCTCTATCCAAAATCTTGGAAAGGTTTAGTCACCAACAATTTATGAAAATTGATTCTAAAACAACCCACTCTCTCAAACTCAGTATGGCTTCAGGCCAGATCACAGCACATCCACTGCACTGTTATCACTCACAAATACCATTAACAAGGCCATGGGCAAAGGTCACCTAGTATCAGCAGTATTCCTGGACTGTTCAAAAGCATTTGACACAGTTTTACACACCTTACTACTTAGATTATCCAACCTAGGTCACTCCGTCACCACACTCCAGTGGTTCCAAAGCTACCTTCATGATCGGAAACAAGCAGTTAAATGGATAAACCCTACCGGAGTTCCCCAAGGATCTAAGGAGCCCTACTATTTAACACATTCAACAATAACCTATACACCTCCTCTTCATGATTTTTTAACACAAAACGACTACCCTCAGCTCAGGCCATTTTAATATTTATGCAGCCAACAAAACTATTTTAGACATCATACAAGAAACTAAACTACTTGATGTTATTGAAAACCAAAGAAACCGTGTTGGGTAAAACCATGGTGCAGAAATAAATCCAAATGAAAGGTAAAAAGTAAAAAATGCACCAAGATAACATGCAGCAAAATGTTTAATCACAGCAAAGTACAAAGTGGTAAGCGCTTTCAGAACCGAAGTTGCTTCATCAGACACCACAGTAAAAAATGCACAGGTTTAAATAGGGATTCTAAAGTGCCAATTAATCAATAAAAATCACACAATGATTAAGTAGCAGTGAAAAACAATTAAGCCTCATGCTCAAACTAAAAAAAGCATTGCTTAAAAACATTGTACAAGAAGGAAACAAGTACTATACATAAGAAAACACTTAAAAAACTTATAAAATCAGTGTAAAACATGGAAAAATACTAGGCAGGAAAAAAGTTAAATAGAATACTTGGAAACTAAAAGCTAGTTAAATACATTAGACTAATTTTGAAAGAACTTAGCTAATCTTAATGCTTGAGATATCTAGCCTTTAAAAATGGGACCAAGGAAATAGTAGCATTCAAACCAGGATACTTTTCAGCATTAAGTTTCAAAATCCACTTCTGTTCATGTCCCTCTGTGATATTCTCAATGTCACCACCTCTGGGGTTTCTATGAATATAGGTTCATAGGTTTATACTAGGCTATCTGCCCTAAGGCATTTATAAGCCTAGCCCAAATTTTTGTGGCTTACGCCACCCCTTATATGAAAAAATACTGTGCCCATTAGTTTGTTGTGCCTCTGTCCAGCAGTGACACAGAGATGATTCCTGGGGTAAACCTACGATCTCCCATCCACAGGTCTAGATTTCTCTTGAACAGAGTCAGCGAGGTGCTCTGCCTCACATGGACCGGGATTTTATTCCACAGCATAGGGAGTCTCTGAGTGATAAATCTATCCCTCCAGCACGTCCTATTTATATCCGTGCTAAGGTTTAAGTCACTTGCTCTAGTGGTTTTGGTGGATTTGGATTTTTTGAGGTGGAGCATGTCCATTAATTCCGGGTTGGACATGGCCTTGTATGTCAGGCACATGTCACCTCTGAGCAGACGGTATGACTGAATAGAGCTGGAGTTTCTTCAATCTGGCAGCATATGACAGATTTTGGAGTCCCTTTATCCTTTTGGTGAGGAAATTTTGGGGTCTCTCCAATTGCTGCAGATGTCGGGTGAGATACATCCCGAATGGGGCATTGTACTCAATCATTGGTCTGATAAGTGAAGAGTACAGGGGAACAATGACCTCACTAGATCTGGATGTGAATCCCTTCATGATCAGGTGGGCAATGTAGAAGGTCTTTCTAATCACTTTAGCAATGTGAGTGTCAAAAGAAAGGCCACTGTCAACCTGGGTCCCCAGGTCCCTGATAACCTCTTCTGTGCTTAGTGGATTGCCACCTATATGGTAGCTTGGGGTTACCTTGTTTTTCCTGAAGGGTATGACTATACATTTTTTGGCGTTTAACTTCAGGCCATGGCTCTGGCACCAGCTATCTGTTTCCGTGAGTCCCTTCTGAAGGATATCCGTGTCCGATGCACTTTCCACTATGGCGCCCAGTTTGCAGTCGTCTGCAAACTTTGTCAGCCAAAGTCCTCCCATGTTGGCCTGTACTTCTGAGAAGTAGATGCCAAACAATAGGGGGCCTGTTGGTAAATCTCAAACAAAGGTACTATTATTTATTTTAAATCCACTAGAAAAAATACTCTTTTGTACAAATCTAGTATGCACCCTAGACACGTTCCTAGGAATATGCTCAAGGGTCAGGTTTTTAGAATACTGCGACTGCATAGCAGAGATGAAGATGCAGTAGTTGCCCTATCTAATTTAAAAACAGAATTTTTTCATAGGGGATACTCGCTTGCAGACATTGAACAGACTATCTCTAATGCCTGGAAGCAGAGAAGCACTAGATGTAAACCTTATTTTAATGCTGGTGACTGTTGACAATACAAGATATACTAACAGAACTAGTAATGATTTTAGAGTGGTGTTTCAGTTTTCCAGTAACATCAATCAATACTTAGATGTAGTCAAAAGGCATTGGTATTTGCTACAAGAAGTGCCTGGACTGGTAGACAAGGTCGGACATACTCCTATTTTTAGTTTTAGAAATAATAAATCCCTTAAACAACATCTATGTCATGGTGAATTATCTAGATCTATTATTAGATCCAATCAGCATGGTACTTTTCCATGCAGGAATTGCAGTGCTTGTCAATTTATATATAGCAAAAATAAATATGTACATCCTACTAGGAAACTTTCTTTGTACACTAATCAATACACTGATTGCAGATCTACAGATGTGGTCTATTATTGTTTTTGTGTACAATGTCCTGCTTTTTATGTAGGAAAAAGAAATAGAATGCTTAAAGATCGTATTTTTGACCACCTAAGTGATATTAGTAATAATAAACCATCAAATGCTCTAGCCAATCATGTTCACTCCAATGGCCGTTCTCATTCCTTTAAGTTCTTTGTTCTACAACATATTCATAGAAACCCCAGAGGTGGTGACATTGAGAATATCACAGAGGGACATGAACAGAAGGGGATTTTGAAACTTAATGCTGTAAAGTATCCTGGTTTGAATGCTACTACTTCCTTGGTCCCTTTTTGAAAGGCTGATGTTAATGAGAATTTTGTCCTTGTTACATTAGACATTGAATCCTTATTCACTAGTATACCTAACACCTGGGGTGTTGACAACATTAGGGATTTTCTTTCTGTGAATAAGTGTTTCACCAACACTAAGATACAGTTAATGTGTAGTCCCTTAGAGATTATCCTAGAGAACAACATTGTTATGTTCCAGGAGCAATTCTTTTTTCAGAAAGTTGGTGTGGCCATAGGCACTGCATGTGCAAATAGCTATGCCAATTTGGCTTTGGTCAGCTGGGAAGAGCAAAATGTGTTGTCAAATAATAATCCATTCTTTGGACAAATACTTTGGTACGTCCACTTTGTGGATGACGTGTTTATGCTATGGAGAGGCTCTGGTATTGATTTGGCACAGTTTTTGGAATATTTGCATTCAACTACTGATTTTTTAAGGTTCACTTACCATAGTTCCAACACTGACATCAGTTTCCTTGATGTGCAAATACGTAAATTTGTTTTAAATAGTCTTTGCAGTAATATTTATTTTAAACCCACTAGAAAAAATACTCTTTTGTACAAATCTAGTATGCACCCTAGACACGTTCCTAGGAATGTGCTCAAGGGTCAGGTTTTTAGAATACTGTGACTGCATAGCAGAGATGACGATGCAGTAGTTGCCCTATCTAATTTAAAAACAGAATTCCTACATAGGGGATGCTCGCTTGCAGACATTGAACAGACTATCTCTAATGCCTGGAAGCTGAGAAGCACTAGATGTAAACCTTATTTTTATGCTGGTGATGCTGTTGACAATACAAGATATACTAACAGAAATAGTAATGATTTTAGAGTGGTGTTTCAGTTTTCCAGTAACATCAATCAATACTTAGATGTAGTCAAAAAGCATTGGTATTTGCTACAAGAAGTGCCTGGACTGGTAGACAAGGTCGGACATACTCCTATTTTTAGTTTTAGAAATAATAAATCCCTTAAACAACATCTATGTCACGGTGAATTATCTAGAACTATTATTAGATCCAATCAGCATGGTACTTTTCCATGCAGGAATTGCAGTGCTTGTCAATTTATATATAGCAAAAATAAATATGTACATCCTACTAGGAAACTTTCTTTGTACACTAATCAATACACTGATTGCAGATCTACAGATGTGGTCTATTATTGTTTTTGTGTACAATGTCCTGCTTTTTATGTAGGAAAAACAAATAGAATGCTTAAAGATCGTATTTTAGACCACCTAAGAGATATTAGTAATAATAAACCATCAAATGCTCTAGCCAATCATGTTCTCTCCAATGGCCATTCTCATTCCTTTAAGTTCTTTGTTCTACAACATATTCATTGAAACCCCAGAGGTGGTGACATTGAGAATATCACAGAGGGACATGAACAGAAGGGGATTTTGAAATTTAATGCTGAAAAGTATCCTGGTTTGAATGCTACTACTTCCTTGGTCCCTTTTTTAAAGGCTAGACATCTCAAACATTAGATTAGCTAAGTTATTTCAAGATTAGTCTATGTATTTAACTAGCTTTTAGTTTCCAAGTATTCTATTTAACTTTTTCCTGCCTAGTATTTTTCCATGTTTTATAATGATTTTATAAGTTTTTTAAGTGCTTTCTCATGTATAGTATTTGATTCCTTCTTGTACAATGTTTTTAAGCAATGTTTTTAAGCAATGCTTTTTTTAGTTTGAGCGTGAGGCTTAATTGTTTTTCACTGCTACTTAATCATTGTGTGATTTTTATTGATTAATTGGCATTTTAGAATCTCTATTTAAACCTGTGCATTTTTTACTGTGGTGTCTGATGAAGCAACTTTGGTTGTGAAAGCGCTTACCACTTTGTACTTTGCTGTGATTAAACGTTTTGCTGTGAGTTATCTTGGTGCATTTTTTACTTTTTACCTTTACTTGGTGTTATTATTGATAACAATCTCAACTTTGACCTTCATATCCCACAAAACATCAAAAAACACATAAACAAAAAGGAAAACTCTACAGTAACAGACAATTCCTCACCTCTCCAACCAAAACCACCCTGGCTAGAACCTTCCTGCTCCCATCCCTATTCTACGGTTCCTGCATGCTAACCAATCTATAAAACACCACCAAAACTAAATTAGAGCAATGCTACAAAAAATTTACAAAGTTCACAACTAACTGTAAATACAGTCCATAATACTGTACATCACTCAAAGAATTAAACTGGCTAGAATTAACAAACCAGATATCATATGCACACCTAATTATAAAATACAACCAATTCTACACTCCCACTGCCTGTCCAGCCCAAGTAGATCAAATGCAACATTACAAACCAAACAGGACCCTCAGGTATGAAGATAAAGAATTTCTTCAAGTACTACAAAACTTCTAAAAACCCAGAAAAATCTCTATGCTCACACTTTATTGCCAAATCTTATAACACTCTCCCACGTAACATCAGGCTAACTCCTAGCCTACTTCTCTTTAAATCCTCCCTAAAAGAACACCTAAATAAATCATGGCTTTGCACATGCCTAACCCCAGGTTAATACACTACCTGCCCTCCTTTACCTCCTCCTATCACATTAACCTTATTCTTGAAATCTAAACTTATGATATTCATTCCCAAGAAAAATACTTCCATTGATCAAACTAACTTTGAAATACCCTCCATTAATTCCACATGAATGGAGTTGGTTACCTCTACTAAACTGTTAGGCGTAATAATTGACAAGAACCTTATATTTGATCTTCGTATTGAAAATTGCATCAGCAAGACCCATAACAAACTTGGGTTTTTATAGACACAATAAGTTCTTCTCCCTGCCTTCCAAATAAACTACAGCACAATCCTACCTTCTTCCCTCTCTAACTTACGGCGCACCATTACTAACAAACCTACTATCCACCCTGAAGACTAAATTAGAAGCATATTATAACAAGATTGCTAAATTTACAACCAATAGTCTCAACTCCATTCATCACAGCACTGCAGTAAAACAATGTTAGTGGCTGGAATTCCCCCATCACCTTCTCTTACTTCAACATAACCACACATAAATTAATACGTAAGTCCCAAAACTGCCCTGCACTCAATTCTTTATTCTCCCTCTATAATCCCATTAGGCTCCTTCGCTCTGAACATCAGTATCTTCTTCAAATCCATAAATCCAAGCTACCTGCAGGTCAACTTTTATACTCTTCCTCCTTCTATCCACTTACAAGAAACTTCTTCCATTTTTAAAACTGTGCTACACGATCATCTTCTTTCCAAGTGCATGTGTAATTGTTCCTCCTCTCACTGTGGCATTACCTAATTCAATAACTACATCCCTAAACATGTCTGCCCTTACCTTTCTCTAATATACCTTTGCTTTTATCAATTGAATTTTACTTTCCTTACCCCTTCTTACACCTCTACTAGCTTTACCACACTTCTCCCTTCCTCACATCCCTCCCTTTCTCTCTTTATCCTACTTTTTACTCTGTACACACACCCCTCTTTATCCTCCCCCTCTTTTACCTCTTTCCTTTCCATCATTATTCTATTCTCCCTTCCCTTCTTCACTTATTATTTTATTTAATAACTACCCCTACCCTCAAACCAACTTATATGAGTTCATTCATACTCTCTCCCTGGCTATCTTATTTTTGGGCCTCATTGACCTGTACCACTCCTGGTGTATACTACTCTCATCCTGACATTTCCCTTCTACTTTATGTCTTCCTATTTATTATATCTGTGTCCATGATGATGGTCAGCCTCTGTGTCAGAAAGTTTGTAGCAGGTCTAGTTCATCCTAGGTTAATTTAATGAATATCCTTTGAAATTTGGTATCTCTTTGATTTTGGTAACTCTTTGATGTAATATCTGTAAATATTTCTGTGTATTCAGTTTTTCTCTTTAAGGTTTGTAATTTCTGTAAATAATGTTTGTGTCTCTCTAATTTCTGTAAATGATTTTTATGTACATTTATCACTTTCTGGAGCTTTTCTCCCCAGGCCTCCATTGAAATGGGCTTTCTTGGCCCAGTGGACTTTCCCAATAAACAAATGCCAATAAATAAACTACCATTAATCACTGTAAAATACTGGAAACCATGTACCATTCTATCCCTTTCATTCTACTTTACTAACCAAGGAACTAATCAGCACACACAGTTCCCATTTCCAGTATGAATTATCCCAAGTCCATCATAATTGGTGGTATTTTGTAAAAAGTCCTATCACTAAGGCAGGGACACTGTATCATGTAAAAGTACTGTCAAACATGTTTTTTTGCTAAAGTGTTACCACAGACATTGTTACAATGTATTCACTGTAAAGTTATCTAAAATATTTTGCTTGTAAGTCTTATAATTTACCTATGCATACAAAACATTGTGGAGCTTTTCTCCCCGGGGCTCCGGTAAAAATGGGTCATGTAACATAGTTGGACTATCCCAGTTAACAAATGTCAAATAAAAAATAAATAAATAAAAACAAGCTGATGTCCCTAAACAGTAGAGTGCCTACAAAATATTCCAAATAATATCTGAACCAAAACGTAGAAAATTCACAGAGACAAACCATTCAGTAAAACTTGCAATAAAGACCCAACCAAGCAAAAGGGATGGTTAAAATGTATAAAAATGCAATTAGCAGACCAACAGCTTGTTAGCTTCCATCTCCAAGGTGTAGAATGCCGCTTTAGATAATGTGGAACCAATTCACAGCACATGGAACACTGCTTTATAATGTGGAACACATGGATAAAGTGGGGGCATGCTACCATTTTACAGCTCAAAAGATCCTTTGAGGACAGCAAGAATGAACATAGAGTCCTGAGATGGCTGTACTGTGTGTGCTTCTGTGTAGGCAATTGTACACCTAAAAACAAGAATTATTTTAAAACTTCAAATTGTAACACTACTGTTTTCTTTCTTATTTTACACATGCACAAATGTAGAATAGACTGACTGCAATTGTGTATGTGCATATATTTTGCCACATAGTAAGCAGTGTTCTTAAAGTAATGATTACACTAAGGACCCTAAGGTGTGGAATGAAGAATGTGTTGGAGGAGACTGGTGCTGTAGTTGCCAATCAGAGAATTATTAAGGTAGCACTATAGTCATGAGTGATTTAACATGCAGGGACACCTTATTCCAGAATTTGGGAAGTAATGGATTATCAACTTGCTCCACTGCAGTCTTTTGTTTAACTATTAGTGAAGATTCATATTCCAGGTTCTAGTACTCATGAAGACATTAAACTTGCACAGATACAGGACATCCAGGAAAATCATTTCTCTAATGATGTGATAAACAAGACAGAGATTTCCCCTAAAAAGTCATAAGAGACTGAACAAAGAGATAGACTTTTCAGCCTCTCTTTATGGCTAAGATACTTTAGGCCTATGATCATTAGCTTAGGAACCTTTGGGATGCTTCTAATTGTTTGACATGTTTTGTGGGAGACATACCAAAGGGTGTGTTGTATTTAACAGCTGGTCTGATCACTGCTGAGTATAAGTGAGTGATTCCTTCTTTAGACCTTGATGATATTCCTCTGTCAATTATCTGTGCTAAATAAAATGATTTCCTGATAACCATTGCCATGTGATGGCCAAAGAGAGAAGGAATTATCAACACGAGTTCTTACGTCCCTTATTGCCTTTTCTTTTTGTAGCAGTATGTTGTTTATACATTTTGATGAGAAGATGTATTATTTAGAAAAAAGTGAGGATACTACAGTTTTAGCATTTAGTTTGAGGCTGTATTTGAAATACCAAGAGCTTATTAGGGAGAGCTCATTCTAAAAAGATTGGGTACCTCATTCTCAAGGGTCTATTTGCCAGAAGGTGATTTAAAAAAAAACAGTGTTGCAGGCATCTTCAAATTTTGTTAGCCATTAATCGTTGCTCTCTACCTGGAGATCTGTGAAAGAATTGCAAGAAATGAAAGGTTCTAGGACTGAGCCTTCAGGGACACTACTGGTCACTTTCATGCCTTCTGATGAGACACTTGCACTGTGTGGGTTTTGTCTTTCATAGAAGTTGCAATCCATGTTATCACATGTGGATTGATTTTTAAGGCATTCAACTTCTGTATGATGGAGACCGATGTTGAAAAATTTGGCCAGGTCAAAATATGCTGTGAGTACCACATGGCTACTATCCACAGCCTGAGTAACCATTCTTAAGTTTGCCAGATTCAGTAGACAGAATATATGCTTTGCAAAGCCGAACTGCAGGGTGACTAGTCTCATTGGATTACTGGTATCATAATTTATGAAGTCAGTTATTATACAGTCCATTGTTTTGCAGATGAGGCTTGTAAGACTGAAAGGTTTGTAATTACCTGTGCTGGTTGTAAAGCCACCCTAAAAGAAGGGAAGAAGGCAACAAGTTTGTGCTCAGACATCACTAGAGAAGGATATTCTGGAGACAGTGCAAAAGGCAGTCATATTTGCAAGAAGCAGGTCAAGAATGTCCTGTCTCTGCTGTGTGTTCCAATTGTTCAAGAGAGTTTTTGGGTATTACATCAACACATCTGTGGGCATATCCTACATTGGAAATATCAGTGTCCCAGTTTACTGAAACATAGTTAAACTTCCAAAGATAATGGACTTTTTGCTAATAGAGAGATCATTTGGAGCACTGAGGTATCTCACATGGTCATTGGGAGTAAATAAGGTGTTCTTTAACAAACAATTATTAATAATTAACCCTAAATAGAGTTATGTTTAGATCAATCAGTTGAGCTTGTGAGCCACTAGGGATCTGCCTGGAGAAAATATGTTCCTTAACAAATATGAAGACTCCATCACAGTTGCTAGTGGGTCTGTAGACATGAAAAGTGCATAACCAAGGTATAGTGGGAGTGTTTCATTTACATTTAAGAAAAGTCTCTCTAATTTATTTGCTAATATATTAGCGATGTCCACAAGGTCTTAGTAAGCATCACAATTTAGTATGAGTTCTGTACATTGTAATATGTTGTTTCTTAATGTTCTAACTTATTTAAAAAAGCATTTCTTATTGTCCTTTGCTGCAGATGGCATCCTGTGTTCAAAACCTATCCTAGCAGAACTAATAGTTTTAAAATTTGTTTTTAACATTTTTAACCAGGAAAGTCCAACTTGGAATGAAGGGAATTTTCAGTGGAGGCCTGGGAGAAATGCTCCAGATGCATGACCTTATAATGTGGGAGGAAATTGGAGCAAACCCACACGAATGCAGGGAGGACATACAGACTCCTCATAGAAGGCACCCCAGCTGTGAATCAAACCAGAGAACCTCTTGCTGTGAGGTGACACTGCTACTGCTGCATAACTGCACTATCCACTAGGCTTTCTTTGTCAATTTCCTAATATTTTTTCTTGACTTAGCTGTCTTTAGATCTGTTGTATACTCTAACAAGCTTCTTGGCAATTTATTTATGTAGGTGGACCACAAGGGTGCATTGTTTTTAACTTTCCTGTTGTACTCGGAGACAGATGGATCATCCAATTCTATGCATTTATTCATGTGGGTAATAAACATGCTTTGCAAACCTATCTGCAGAGAAAATGTATAGAGTGATATTGTTATAAGTGAATTTCAAGGCTTCAGCATTCAGTTTTATTTGTATTTTAAGTCCTTGAATTTTTTGATTTCCAATAAATTGTTTTCATAGGGCTTAGACAGTTTGATGGAAAATGTTGGTTGTTTATAGTTTAACATAGTCAGAGATGAAGTTCCTAAGGGAGACGCCGTTGCTAATGAAGCCAGCTGCACTGATTCAGAAGAGGTATGGACCTACTGGCAGACAAATTTAGCTTTAACTTTATCCTTCTTTCACCCAGCCTCCTCTCAGGAAATACCATCAAATATAACTTCCCCAACTATCAATAGGGAACAGGTCCTGCATGCCATCTCTAAGGCCAAAAACACAGTATTGATAGGCCCTGACACTATCCCAGGCTGCCTTTTGAATAGCATGAAACATGACCTATCAGGCCCTTTGGAATTACTATTTAACTATAGCATCTGAACACGCTTTGTGCATCACGAATGGAGAAAGACAACTGTTATCTCTCTTCACAAAGGCAGGCAATTTATGGCAGATGGAAACCACAGGCTCATGTGTCTCACTAGTCTCATATGCAAAACCATCGAAATAATAATTATATAATTGATCAGTAATGACTTAGAAAACTTCCAGACCCTGAACCTGATTGCTTGTTTTTGTCATGGGCAGGCCATGCCTACTTAACCTGATGGACATCTTTGCAAAGGTCACCAAAGCAATGGACAAGGCAAAAATGCTTTACACTGTCTATCTTGAACTGGCCAAGGTGCTTGACACGATACCTCATTTGGGGATTATGGACAGACTCAAGAGGTTAAGAATAAACCTTTATATCACCCAGTAGATAGCCTGCTATCTCACAGACAGGACAGAGGAAGTTAAAATTGGGGCACCCATGCCTACAAAGCCGAGTCCTTGGTTCTGAGACCACTCCTTTTTGGCATCTACTTCTCTGAAGTCAGCGCCAGTATCAAGAGCCTCTGGCTGGACAAATTTGCTGATAACTTCAAATTAGTAACAGTTATAGAATCCCCCACTGACACTAATGATCTCCAAGAAAGGATGACACAGACAAATAACAGATGTCAGAGCCATGGACTAAAACTAAATGTCAGGAAATGCATAATAGCATCCTTCAAGAAATCAGACACCACTACTAGCTATAATATTGATAACAGACCTCTAAGAGTCAATCCAGTAGTTAGGGACCATTGGCAAACCTCTCAGCTGTCCAGAGTATTTTTGGTCTGTTCATCATAAAATGTGTGGTTTTCTGGCAAATCATTGGGATGATCTGAGGTTTGAAGTCACAAAATAATGATGAGCATTTGAGATGCAGACTTCAAATCATTCAGAAGATATATGTTAAAACAAACCCTGTTACTCTACAACTCAACTTTCTACATATACAAGAGCAATATTTAAATATGTCCCTATTTTTATGGCAACCTACTCCCATTTTGTCAGGCTTTGTCCAGACTTTTTGCACTAAGAGGTTGAGAGGTATGACTACTGGACACACATTGAATATCATGTGCCTATGGTAGTGAGGAAATCATTCTATATTATGCTAATTATAAACAAAGGTATGGTGTCTAAGTTGAATGAGATCATTGTTCCACTGTATTCAGCACTCATCAGACCTGTCGTTAAGTATTCTTCTCCCTTTGGTATGTAAATACCAGGCTTATACAAGAACTAGAATGTCCAAAGATGTTCCTCACTAAAAAAATACAGGGTGTACATAACTTGCCTTTTTCAGACCGCTTCAAAGCCCTATCCCCTGTATTCTGTCTCATACAGGCTGTTGAGGAGAGATCTATGCATTATATACAAGGCATCATTAGAACCCACTCTAAATGACATTCTGCATATCCATAAAACAAACAGTACAAGAATTACCTGTTCTAAAGAACTGTGATATAAATAGGATTGCTGAAAAGGCAGTTATGCATCCCAAAGACTAACCCTTCAATGCAACAGGCTTACCATCCATGTGAAGCAGAATTCCTACCTGATCAAATTCAAATAGAACTTAGACAATTAGATGGGGAACCAAAAATTCACCCCTAGGTTGGCACCTATGTCTCTGATGGACACAGACAGTCTGCAAATCATTCGTCTCCCAGGCCCCTGCTTAGGCTAACAAAGGTACCAGAACTTGCTGGAGATTTGAGATGCATGGCTAAGATTAAAAAGGCCTTAGTATACACCTATGACCATATAAGATTTGCCAAATGACATCACATTTGTAAGTACCAAGTCAAGAAAATTGTATCCTCTAGATGGAGTTCTAAAAATCTGATCTGCTGAGTTTTTATTTAATTAGATCTAAAAACTTTGGTGCATATCATACATTGGCAGTGGGAGTACTCCAGTGAATTAATGGGTAGTTAAAGTCTCCCAGAATGATAGAATTTGTATTTATTGGGATATCATCCATGATGTTTATTAACCTGTCATGAACTTTCTGGTTCTCAGGGAAGGTGTCCTGTAACAAGCACTAAATTGAAAGATGATTTTGTTTAGTGTGATCTGGAGTTTCACAAGTTTGATTGTTGGGTATATGGGAAGGGAACTTGTCTAGAAGTGATTTATTCTGAAAAGTATGGACACACCAAAACCTTTTTACTGGATGTGAAGACTTGGTAGTTAAAATATCCAGGTATGGAGGGAGTGTGTTCTGGCATTTAAATCATGTTTTATCTACTATACATATATAAATGCCTTCCACATGCAGGAATGCCTCAAGGTTGGGCAACTTGTTTTTTAGACTTCTGGCATTGAGCAAAGCCACATTCATTTGATCCTGTGTTGATATTGATAAGTTTGCTATATTGAAATATTCATTACCTGAACTTTGCCTAACACACCATTATGGGGGCAGAAAGGGCTTTAGCTATTATCACAAGCCTTTGAATGAGAGGTGCAGACCATCGCATGCAAAAATAAGTAGGACTGGCAAGCATCACATTCCATTTTGACACATACTAAATTCTCCTAGAATGATGCCATGATACCGGTGATTTAGTCAATTGCTTAAATCAATCATATTTTCTTTGCACCTAGGTATCATTCATAGAAAAAAGGATTCCCCTCAATATCAGGGTCTAGTAGGCAAGTTACTTTCTCCTGAGCATTTATTACTACACCAACACAGAAATATGGCAACAGTACACAATGGGACACACCAAGTATGTTGCAAGCACACTAAGATATGATCATATCTCTCAATTTTCCAGATTTTTGCAGAATATCCAGATTTTTACCTGATATTTTTGGTCTGTTTCTCATAAAATTGTGTTTTTCTGGTAAATCAATAGCAAATCATTGAAGACTGAAATAATAGCAGACATTTGAGCTTTAGACTTCATATCATTCAGAAAATTTATAATAATGAAAAAAAAACATGTTGTTCTATCAACTTTCTAGGTTTGTAAGAGCAATATTTGAAAGGTGTCCCTACTTTTGACCCTTTGTCACCCCATTATTTGTGGCTTTGTCCAGATTTCCTGCTTTAAAAGATGATAATGTATGGATGTGATGGTGTAACCCTACTATGTAACAGACCACTGGAAACACAATTAATACAGTTGGTCATTTATACTATGTGCAATCAACACATCCACCTGTCATAGAAGTGCCACAGAATACCCCACACAGCTATGATATACTGAATGAGACAAAGACAATGCAAGATAAATACCTAAAATTAAAAAATTAAAAAAATGTAGTTGATTCACAGAACCATTTGGAGCATTCATGCTAACATCTGTCTCCCAAAGATGGATATCATCACAACAATGACATGGCAGGTCATCACACAGATGCTTACACTATTCCTGTGTATTGGAAGTGCCTGTGGCCCAGTAGGTGCTCTATGATCTTTAGAAGTACAATCAGAGTAAAACTTGAAAACAAAGTTCTGACCAGTCAATGATTGTATGAAAGAATGTCTATTACAAATATACTTAGTCTTACAAGAATGGCATGTATAAGTATCCAGCCTATCGGACAACAAAGGCTTCTTGTTATCAAGGTCTATAAATTACAAATCCTATGATGATATTTTTTTGTTGTGGTATGGCTCACCTCATGCTCTGACTAACTGTTGACCGGTTAAAACTTTGTTTTTAGGTATTACTCTGATTGCACTTCTAAAGATTTGGTTTATTTAGCTATCTGTAATGACTGCACTTGCTTTTATATTGGCAAAACCAATCGCCCCCTCAAGGAATGTATTTTGGTGCATGTTAGGGATATAAGGTGCAGCAATTTGAATAATGCTCTGGCTAAACATGTAGATACTTATTCCATACATAGCTTTTCTTTTGTAGTTTTACAAATGCTTGTCAGTAACTTGAGAGTGGGGACATGGTTAATGAAGTTGTGATTGGGCTACAAAAGTGCTTAATGGTATGTTTTAATATTTAAAATAAACGTGGATTTGAGTTCCGAACAGCCTGTTGACCCTTTATGTTTTTGGAGCTTTAGTTTGTGTTTGTTTCCTGGCTTTTGGTAACTTGAAAGGTGGGGACATGGTTAATGAAACAGAAGTGGAAATGAATTGGATTATCAGGTTACAAGTACATAGAGCTCCTGGACTGAATATTAATGTACCTTTAAGACCTGCACTTAAGGCATGTAAATTAGCTCATTAAGTGAATTGCTTTATTATTTATGTAGTATGCAGTCAGTGTTGTGTTATTTTGGTCTTATGAAGTACGTTTACTGCATGAAAGCACTTACTGTTTTATATAAATACATTTTATTTTATGGTTGGCTGATTTACTTCTTTTTATTCTTAAGTGGAAGTATAGTTTGCAAATGTGCAGAAGCATAATACCAATAATTGCCAGGTTCTCTGCATGAGCATGTGATCACAGGATGACAGAGTCAAGCCCTAGCACCAGGCTGGATTTATCAAGTATACACAGCAGCAAAGTGGAGCAATTCATAGACATTCATTGCATCTGAATTTATTTGCATACATGCTAAGAAAAAGTGTAAAGCTGAACAGATGAAAATGTGCTGCCATTTTCTATGCTATCTTATGCAGATTAGAAAGCTATTCTAGAGAAGTAGGCAGTGGTGCTTTGAGGAGCAACAGAACTTTCAGCACATACAGGTAGCCCTAAGGAGAAACACAGTACTCTGCAAGCATGTGGGACACTGTGCTTCTTTAGTCCCTAACAATATACACTCTTATAAAGTTATTCAGTCTGCGTATTCCTATTAATCAAAATATTTGCTTGTGTTACTCAGATGCACAAGTATTGTACAGGCGATAAGACAGTCCATTGTATTAGACAACTTGTTCCTCCACTTCTGTCTCTATTTATGGAAATGGTATGTCCAGACTACAGTATACTTAGTCTATTATGATGGCTGCAAGATTGGTATGCTCTCATGACAGTACTCTATGGCTGTGTCACCCATGTTTCCCCATGTGTCCTCCAGTGCTGGTTGCTGGTTGTACTGTATACGTACTTGTAGGTGCTAACAAAAAAAAAATATCTGGAAGCTGAAGGGAGTCCATTTGCATATGCATGTCAATTTTACCAGCTATACTTGTGTCTATCTGTTCCTTCAACTATAGTATGCTATATCCACATAGCTGCCCCACCAAATGTATTGCAGTATACCTAGGATCCCCTTTGTCTGTAGATGTCATCCTACCAAACCAAACAGCAGATGGTCTATAGTCATGTGTCTTACGTTCATGAATTGAGATGGACTGTAGATGGTGGACAGATCTGCTCTGCTGAAAATGAATTCCTTCTGCCAGCACTCAGAATCCATAGGAGGCAACTATTGCAAGAGGAGATGCTGACCAAACTTTAATGGAGCAGGTGTACCAGACAGTGGTCCATATCTTCAATGCTGTGGGTGAACAGAACTGCACAATACAGCAAACTCTTAGCTATGTCACTGACATGATATCACATGGCAAAGCAAATGCATTCTCCATAGCAACTGAGAGGTCAGACAAATTTGAGGTTGGAAGGGGATTATGAGAGCAGCGGGTTAAAACATTCATACAAAGATGTGCTTCTGTATATGTGTGTGTGTGTGTGTGTGTGTGTGTGTGTGTGTGTGTGTGTGTGTGTGTGTGTGTGTGTGTGTGTGTGTGTGTGTGTGTGTGTGGTATGATGGGGATGCACTGTCTATTCCTTCAATAGCATTTTATGTAGACTGCATCATGCTAGGAACATCCTGTAGGCTGTTGCAATGCCATATCAGAGTTCTATCCTAAACACATCAGGTAGCAGAAGTGGACATTGAGCAGGCCAATCACATGCTCAATTTAGTTGCAGGTTTGCACAAGCATGGTGTTATACTGGTGTTTGGCCATGGTCTGTACATTCTGGATCACCATCATAAGGCAGGGTTCCAGTGCATGTACTGCATCATCACCAACTATATATGAAGCTGTATACATTAACATTAACATTAACCACAGTATCGGCACATACCACCTAGATAACCTTGTAAAATGTTACCATGCTATATCTGGCTTGGAACATATGGGGGAATCATACAAACAGCATAGGTGCTGTGAGGACTCGATTATGATCCCATGCATATCACGCACAATTTGTCAGTTCATTAATTTGCAGTTTTTCCTGTCCATTTAACTTGTAACTGTGAGCCAGGCGGTGCTTTTACTGCTTCTAGTGCGCAAACTATGGCATATAGTACTTGAAGTAGTTGGACAATGTCATAGAAGCTACACATGATAGTGACAATCTCTTGTGGCATTCTATGAGGTCATATAATTTATTTATTTATTTAACAAAATAGTAGTAACTGGAGCGAAGCAGGGTAGTACACAGCTATGATCATCAAAAGTACTCCAAACACCAAACACCAAGCAGAGGTCGTAAATATTGTAGATATATCCAGGCGTTGTTTTATTACATAAAAATATAACAAAGGTTAGCGCTTTCACCACTAGGCTTCTTCAGACCTATGACATAACTAAAATCATTCAAACTTAAACAGCTTCCAAGGTGGGAAAACAACTATTCCATTAAAGTGGCAGTGCTTATTTATATATATATATATATATATATATATATATATATATATATATATATATATATATATATATATATATATATATATATATATATATATAATGCCTTTTATATATATGTTACCTAAAAAACATTCTAAAACACCATGATACCTCATATATAAATACATGTATAAGTAAAAATGCATATGAATATGTATACATAAAACATATATATAGAAATCTATCTATATGTAAAAACATATATTCTATGTAAAACTGTACTGGCACAAATTGAACACATCATTCATTCCATTTACATCATTTATGCTAAAAGCATATATACATATACATAAAAACAATAAAATTACACAATAATATCACCATTCCTCACTCTATGCAACCTCTAACAATGGTATACTTCAAACTCTCAGTTTCCTTGATTTCAAAAACAGTTTGATTGAAACCTTCCCATAAAGTCCCGGGGGTTGATCAGATCTTAATCTCATAATCCAGATGGTCTTCCTCTCCTCTGTATATGTCCTGATGTCCCCACCTCTATAACTGGGGCTAACCCTCACTATTACCCTAAATCTGAAGGTATGAGATCCATCATTATCCATGACGTGCTTGGACAATGCATTAACCTTAGACTTGGTCCTGATCTGATATAAATGTTCAAGGATTCTGTCCCTGAGCCTCCTGTTCATTTTCCCAACACTTGGCAAACTTCACAGGAAGCAAGGTAAACCACATCGACAGACATACAATCCTCTGCCACACGGAAAACATGCCTAGAAGCATCATGAGGGCTGACAAAAACAGGACTAGAATCTATGAATCCACAAAAATTACAATGTCCACATGGCATAGTGCCATATGTAGCAGAAATCTCTACACCTGATGCTTTCTTGGGGTAAAACAAAAGTCTCTTCAGATTCAACTTGTTCTTATAAATGAACCTCGGAGCTTCACCCACAGCTTCTCTAACCTCAGGTTCTACCATTAGTATATCCCAATGTGCCTTTACAATATCCTTAATCTGACCTACATCCTTAGTGTAGAACAAGGAAAATGCCACTGGTCTAGATTGAACAGACCATTCAACTCCAGTAGTACAGCCATCAATGGAATTCCTCACAGTCACTGTAGAACTAAGTCCAGCCCCATTATTCAGCCTCTCATACTCTGCGGAAAAATATGGAAGTACAACATCCCTTCTCAAAGTGGCAATATCTTCAATGCCTCTCTCAACATCCATAGTGCTATAACCACGATCTCTATACCTATCACATAGATCATCCAATTCCTGTGCAAACTCCAGGTCAGTAGGGTTATATCTAGAACCCCTCATAGCTTGTCCCCTGATTATGTTCGGATAAACATGGCCAGGGTGCATGCTGTGCCGATGCAATAAAACATTCATGTGGCAAGGGTTTCTAAAAACTCCTGTATTTAGCATACCATTACTCAACCTTTCAATAAAAACATCCAAATATGGAAGTCTAACTGCTTAATATTCATAACTAAACTTAAGGTATTCAGAGAGGATATTAACTTCATCAATAAATGAAACCAACTCATCAGATGAACCTGTCCAAATGAAAAACAGATCATCTACATAACGCCTGTAGAAAACCACTGATTCCACATATCCTGTCATCTCAAAAAGAAAATCACTCTCCCATGCTGCCATAAAGAGATTGGCATAGCTATTGGCACACGAGGTGCCCATAACTATGCCATCTTGTTGCAGAGAGCATCGTTTCCCAAAACAAAACACATTACATTCCAAAACCACTTCCAAAAAAGTCATCAACAGGTCAATTATTACTGCAGTATGTGTGGAATTCCTCCTCAAATAACCACTCACCCTCATAACCCCCTCATTATTGGAGATGACGGTGAAAAGAGACTGTGCATCCATCGTCACAAAAAGGTACTGCTTATCACTGGGCACATCCTTAATAAATGCATACAAGTCCAACAGAAACTGCTTCTTGTCTCTCAGTATAAACCCATTGGCTTCCACAATTGGTCTTAAAAACTTCTCTATGTATATCGAGAAGGGTTCCGTAGGCCAACCCTTCCCTGAAACTATGGGTCTCAATGGGGGTCTCTCAAGCCATTAATAGAGAATGATATGAGTTAATGGTGGGTGATTCATAAACAAGTGGAAGAAGAGGTGTGCAAGTGCTGAGTCTTGTGAATGTTAGAGGGGATGGTTTCCTGATAGTTTATGAGTATTTCTAGTATTAATGGAAAATTGTATGTCATATTGGAGGTTGTCGTACTACAGGCAGACAATCAAGAAAACTGACATTGTTTACGTTTTCCCACAACAAGTCCTTATCATGGTGATATCTGTTTAGTTATATAACATTGCTTTGGAGAAGTTACCAAGAAGCTGAATAGAGTAGTCATGTGCTTAACTCAATTTATTAAGTGGCACATGTGTTATGCACAGTTTGAGGGCATTATGTTATGTACAGAGTCTTGCATTTTCAAGTATGTATATAGGGCCACAGTAGATCACAGGATACACTTGTAGGTGCCATGGATTGTGCAACTAATTTATTTTGCATTCCTTTTTTGTTCATGATTTCTCACCTTATCATTCCATTTTGTTATTAAATATATCTCAAGATATGAAGAAGCAAACATTTGGAATAAGTCTCAATGTTTTAATTCACTATGGATGGCCCTGGCTCTCTCTGAAGTAACATTATACTTTATTGCTGAAAAGTTTCCTTATTTGGACCACAACTCTCTTCTAGGTTTTGATTTTTATGTAACAGATTGTGGTACATTAAAAGAACATGCCTTTATTTATTTCTCTTATTTAGAAAATACAATTCTTTCCACAAGAGATTTTTTTTTAATTTGTGTGTAGTTATGTTGGTAGATAGTTGCATGAGCCTGAGTGTAGTTTTTCACCCTAACCTATCAATTATATCTAGAGAAAGATATTAATGTACTGGAGACATCTAAGGCATTATACAGCTGGGGTATTTTCATTTATTATATTCTCTTCAGTTGGATTTACAGGTTTTAAAAGTTCTGCGAAGGTAGTATTTTCAGACCAAAGACCTCTGAACAAATCCTAACTCAGCTGACACTTCTGACCAAAACAAAAATGACAATGTTGAAGAGCTAAACAGCTCTTTCCCTAAAATGTAGCAGTGAATGCACTGCCATCCTACACAGCAGATAGACCTCATACACCTTCCATGACATAAGTAAAGTGGTCCAGATTTTCCAGTTTCCATCCTGCTTTACCCTGAAATACAAAGAGATGGTCTATTCTTATAACAGACATTTTCTAATAATCATGACTACTGCATTTCTGTGGTACTTTTAAATGTACCAACCAGACCCGTTGCTTCTTTGACAAAAATAAAAACTAGGAAAATTAATTAATTTCAATGTTAAAGGACTGGCAGTCCTATTAAAAGGCATTTGTTAAGTCACCCCATCACTGGTAGTATACTACTTTAATAGACTGGTTTGTCTTATAAAGGGCACTTAAAAGTAAATAAGGATATGTTTGGGAGTATTTTGAAAAACAAACTAACTAAATAAATAAATAAAAAAAGAAGAGAGGAGTAATTTTGATGTGTAACATATCAGACATTACAGTTACTTCTGAATTTCTCATCTGAATTCAAAGCATATCGGCATGTTTAAAAAGTCATTATGAAGGTCAAATAATGAAGACCATTTCATGGAGTTAAGCAAGCATGCAACTCAATGAATGAGGAGATATTATATGAAGTGTTGATACCATTTCAAAAGGTAATCCAGGGAGAACTTGTGGTGGTTTCACTGAGGGCTAGGGCAGTTTAAGATCCCCATTAATAGATAAACTTTACTTATTTATGTATTATTCATACGGCATATAAGAAGTACACATATAATGAATTAGCTGTGCTACTTTAAAATAAATAAAGAGCACACACTGTCCTGTTCACAGCAGCTGTAGCTGTGGTGTCCTTTGGAGGAGGTGTTACACACATCATCCTGACCATTCAGTTTGTAAGCTTTCTGCTCTGCTTAATCCATCATCCGCACAATGAATAATGTGGACTGATGGGTGGGATAAAGCAAAAATCCAGCAAACTTTCGATGGTAGTGTCAAAGTGTACAGCCCCAATGGAAAGAGCACCAACAATTTTAAGCTGCAAGGTAAGTGATTTTTTTTAATCTTGGCAGGCAAGCAAATATGGGCACTTGATTGTATTTCAGGTATAATGATGGAGCACTTCCGTGGCTGGTAGTCAACTAACTGAAATGGAATTAAAAACACAGTAAACAGTGTCACTTTTATTTTATTTATTTTTCATGAGGCATGTGATATGTATACAAATAATCTATTAGCTGTAATTGCTGAATAGGGACTCCCTGTGGAAGGGAATGACTGTTGCCTGTCACTTGCTTATTGTTTTGGTGGTGTGGGACTAAAGTTAAATATTATATCACTGTGGTCATTTTTTGTCACAATTAGACATCTGAGGTGTATACAGTCAACAAACTGGCTATAACTGTTGAGTGTGTTGTGTCTGTGCATGAATGTAGCTGACCCCTTTTGTCATTTGCTTATTTTAAAAGGTCATATTTCAAGATTTGCAGAAAGTGCCTGTATTTGTGTGTGTGTGTGTTATTGTGTGTGTGTTATTGTGTGTGTGCATGTGTGCGTGTGTGTGTGTGTGCATGTGTGTGTGTGTGTGTGTGTGTGTGTGTGTGTGTGTGTGTGTGTGTGTGTGTGTGTGTGTGTGTGTGTGTGTGTGTGTGTGTGTGTGTGTGTGTGTGCACTTGCCTGCACCTGCATATGTGTGCACATGTGTGTGCATGCCTATGGGTGCATGTGGCAGTGTGTGTATGTGTGTGTGTGTATGTATCTTTACTTTAACACAATCAGACATCTGACCTATATACAATCAACACTGTAGTTATAACTCTTGGGTATGATTGCATCCTGTAGATGAAAAATGACTGAGCCTACTGTGATTAATTTAAACCATAATTAAATTGGCTTTGCAAGCCTAATGAACATTTCTGTACAGAAAAAGTGTGATAATTTTTCAGAAGCAGACATCCAAGGTCTACAAAGTTCATACATTTGTCATAAATGATGAGTATAAAAACTATCTATTGGGGGAAAGTGACTTATCCTTGCTATTTTTTATCACTGTTAAACAGTCACTAATCTGGCATGGCAGGAGCAGTGCCACACACTATACCTTCTGAAATCAGAGTACTGCACTATGTCTAAAAGTAACAAGTTGGTCATAATTTCTTTCACTTTCCATCACAGTCAGACCTAAGCACTTTACACAATAAGTGACTGTCTTGCTGGATTCCACAGAAGAATACAACCTAAACCATGCCAGCCTGGAAGGACATGATTGATAGACCACATTGCTTTGCCAGAGATCATCATCACCTGTCACCTCTAAGCTTTCAGTTACTGGCTAAGGCACTTAGCACCCCCATAGTGCCTTTTTAGGCAAGGTCTCAAGCAAAAAAATTCTGACTTGAAAATATCACTCACAAATAAATTAAAGGTTATGCTGCTAAATACTAGGAGTTTAAATCAGAATCTCACTCTTTGGAAACAATCCTCTCCCTGGAGGATGTTGACATCTGTGCACTCACAGAAACTTGGTTCAGGGCCACAGAGAGTACCCAAAATGTGCAAGACTATAACGCCTTCCACACTTTCAGACTGCAAAATGAATGTGTGAGAACCAAAGGAGGAGGAGTATCTATCTTCATCAAAGATAAATACACCTCTAGACTGGTCAGACAGGAAAACTCCATGGAGTTACTCCAAGTTCAACTAACTGTGGGTAAAACACCCCGTCAATTCATCTTTAGCTATGGCTTCATTCAGTGAACCAAGGTACCCATGCTATTTATTTGGACCTACTTGAGTTAATAAAATTCCAACCAAATGCTCTAGTTGTGGGAATTCTAACTATCCCTCCATTGACTGGGAAACTTATACGTACTAACATGCATGCACAAAGGTTCCTGGACTTTGTTAACACTAATCCCCTGGAACAAATAGTATGCAATCCTACAAGAGGCTCAAATATTCTCAAATTGGTCTTCACAAACATGGGTGACCATTGTACCACCATAAGTATAGGACCCTCACTGGTTAAATCTGATCACAAATCAGTCTCATTTAAAGTAGCTATAACACATGAACCCATCTTAATTGAAACCAGGCTAAAATAATTTGCCAAAGCTAATTAAATATTCCTAAGGGATGGCATAAATAATTTCCAATTTCTTGTTCCCACAGATGACATTGACAACTATACTAAGGTGTACACAAATGCCCTGTATAAACACATACACAAATGTATTGGCACAGTTGTACTTGATAGGATCAAAACAAGATCCTCAAGAAAAAACAAGCCTCCTTGGTGGACATACAGCATTAGTAAGTTAGAAGCTGTTGTCCAAGCATCCAAAAAGAAAGGTCCCAGCATTGGAACCTTCCTCTGTTTGAACAAACAAATAACACAACTTGTAAAATCCTGTAATGGCAACTTTGAAAAAATTTTAGCAACCATAGCTAAGGATAACCATAAGGCATTTTTCAGCTATATCTATAACATAAGGTAGGACCCATATGTGTGCTTCACACACACACTGATCCTGAAAAAAATAGCTAACATATTACCTGACAGGTTTGATGAAAATTTCACCAGCCTGTCCTCTCCAAACATTCCACAAACATTCCCACTCCATCTCTCCTACCTTGCATCTGCAAAGAGCAAGTCATTCATGCTTTCTCCAAGGCCAAAAACACAGCCTCTGTGGGACTGGATGACATCCCAGGTTGCATTTTAAATAGTCTAAAACATGAGTTAGCAACTCCATTACATATTCTTATCAACCACAACCTGAGTACTGGTTTTGTCTCTGCTGAATGATAAACAGCAGCTGTCATCCCCTATAATAGGTGGGGCACAGTTATAGACTCTGGAAACTACAGACACATAAGCTTAACAAGCCTTATCTATAAAGCCATGGAACAAATCATTATAGACCTTATAAATAAGGATAAAGGTGATCTCCAAACCCTTGATTTGACAAAGTTTAGTTTTGTCAAAGGCAGGTCATGCCTGTTAAACCTGGTGGACTTCTTCAAAAATGTCACCAGAACCAAAGATAAAGGCAAATCTATCCATACAGCCTACCATGCTTAGCCATGGCCTTTGACACATTCCCACATTCAGGCATCGATAAACTCTCCCAGTTGAATATCTACCCTTATTTCATCAAGTTTGTTGCTAACTGGCTCACTGACAGCTCACACTCAATCAAAGTTGGTGACTTTACCTCAACCAGCAGACCTGTTACCAGTGGGGTTCCACAGGGGTCAGTGCTGGCCCCCTATTGTTTGGAATATACTTCTTAGAAGTTCAGGCCAAAACAGAGGGGCTGTGGCTAAGTTTGCTGATGACTGCAAATTAGATGCAATCACTGAATCCCCAAACGATGTCAATATGCTTCAAGAGGGACATACACAGACCAATGATTAGTGCCAAAGCCATGAACTCAAACTCAATGTAAAAAAATGCATTATCATCCCCTTCAGTAAAAATTATATCCCTGCAGACTATCATATAAATAATAATACCCTAAGTAACAACTCAGTAGTGAGAGATCTGGGAACGCAAGTTGACTGTAGCCTAAATGTTGACCACCATGTGTCTACTGTGGTAAGAAAGGCATTCTACATCGCACATCTCATTAACAAAGTCATTGTCTCAAGAGTGAAAGAGGTCATAACACCCCTGTACTTGACCCACATCAGGCCAATAACTGAGTACACTGCTCTATTTAGTATGTACATTAACAGGCACTCACAACAACTTGAAATACATCAGAGAAAATTCATGGTCTCCAGCACGTCATACATTGACAGACTTGAAGTCACTGTCACTACACTTAGTAGCATACAGACTACTTAGACTTGTGCCTGGCTTACAGAGCAATCATGGATCCAAACCTAATGTAAGTGCTGCATATCCCCAAGTCAAATGGGACATGGGTCACCCACACCAGGGACCTTAACCTGGCCTGTGACATAAACAGGACCTGCCGGAGAGACAGATACAGCTCTCACAGGTTGCCACTCCTTTGGAATAGGCTACCAGTTCACATCAAACAAAGACCTTTACGACCATGTTTAAGTGTAGACTGTGACCCTCATAAATATGGGCAGTCATTGCTAAGATCTTGAGTTTAGGCAAGATCCTTTATATTGGGTTTCTCTAGTATTATAATGGGTACACATGGCTTAGCTTATAAAGACCTTTGGGTCAATAGCCTAGTAACCACCTATGAACTTATAAATAGATCACAGGCACAATGGCACAGTGAGAAGCATAACCATGTTACAGTTTTTGTTTCTCCGATAAGAGTTCTTACCTTTGTTTCCATCTCTGCACAATTTGCATGTTCTCCCGATCAAAGTGTAGGTCTTTTGCCAGGTGTTCTGGTTTCTATCAACAGGTCAAAGCTATGCCATAGGTTAACTGGTGCTCCTTCAATTTTTCCTTTAGCTAAGCATGCAGTTTATATATACATGTGTATGTGTTTGCGTGTGTGCTCATCACAGGTAGTGTAAGTTATGCATGTACATCTGTGAAACAACAGTATCCCTGATTCTCTCTCTAGACAAATACAATACTGTGTGGAGCACTCATTTGAAAAACAGTCAGAAAAAAACACTTAGCATTTAAATGATTTTCAAAATAAAGCATTAAATGCATCTCTGATAATCTAGACTTACAGAGCTTCTGGTGGCTTGGCAGACCTCAACTCACACTGACTTTGCAGACTTCACCTTTTTTTTTTTTTTTTGACACAAGCCTAGTAAGGGGTCCCTATTTTTAACATTCTACCTATAGTTTAAATCCGGTCCTACTCTCAGAGGTGTGCCTGTGAGGTTGTGATGGCTTATGTGATTGACTCTTGGTCATATTATATTATCTGCAGTGTTTATCACCAATTCCTAATTATGAGCTAGAGATGTTGATGGTGGTCTTTAATCCATTACAGCTGAGTGACCCCTCCAGGTGTTTCTGCAGTTACATCCTACCGAAGCCTCTAGGTGTCAAATATTGCTTGTCAATTTTTGTATTAATAATTCCAAAACCACGTTACTTACAAAGTGACATCTTAAAGCTTACACAATTGCAAATGCATCTGCATTGATATTTGACCTATCTCTAGTTCAGGTAAAGCAATATTAATTTTTATTTGTATGACATTTATTTATATTGTCATACTTTTCATGTTTTTTTTTTTATAAATTACTCAACAACCAAATAGCACAGACAGAACTACTTAGCCTCACATGAAAGTTCTCTGCTGGATGGACAAATTGCTACTGGTAGTATGTGTGTAACTTGAGTTGTAAGTTGTTTACAAAATATTGCAAATGTAATAGTTCATTAATAGTAATCTTACCATTATAAAAATAGCTTGTGCTGAAGAATTCGTCATTTACACTTTGTCGTTAACCTCTGTGGTTCCAGAGATATGTACATCTGTATAAAATACAAGGGCATAATTTAATTATATCAAAAAGCTTAGGCTCCACCCATTGGAAGTTACAGTGCAAACTTCCAAAGTGCCAGTGAGAATTGATACACATTTGTCATACCTTTAATATCTGCCTTCCTGGGAAACTTCCTCCACAAAAACAATGTATACCAAGGAGTGACCAGAAACATTTGGTTCACATATTCATCTTTTCACTCATTGTTGATTACAAATTACATGTTACAGGCCTCTCAGATGAACCATGTGTTGCCTTCTTTGATACCTAAAAAATCAGTGTGACTTCCTGATACAAATATCAAGTATGGAAGGAAGCAATAACTCTTCATGAGTAGTTCATATCTCTAATAACTCTTTCCCAAAGCTGGCATTAAGTTTACATGCACATAAAGCCTTTAAATCCTTACAGTGGTCATTTATAATCAGTTCCTTTTAAGTATTCCATTTCAAAGTACTTTGCTTATTCCTCCTCTCCCCTACTTTAAGGCCTAGTCAGTCGGTACATGGCTGTTGTAGCATAGCTGTGGCTTCATCCACCTATGTCCCAGAGCTGGTATATGAATTTTTCTCTTTCAATCTTAATAATCATTTCATTCTTTTCAATGCTCCTATCTCTATAGGTGTTTCTATATCCATCCATCTATCCATCCATCCATCCAGCCATCCATCCATCCATTCACAACCTCCTTTTCCATTGTTTCATTGCAAATTTAGCATGCAATACACAAATAATCTCCAAAAGATACAAATCTATTTTTTTTTTGCATGGGTCAAGCCCTTCTCCCTTGCTAATTTGGTGTCAAATTTTCATACCCTACTATCTACAGATGCCAGCTCAGTGGTCACATTGCGGAGAGAAAAGAAAAAAGGATAAAAAAAAAAGAAACACAAAACTCACCTTATCTGTCAGTTGTGAGTGCAACACAGCAAGCATTGTGTGACCAAGTCAGCATCAATATTACTTTAACTCAACACCTTCCTGTTATGATATAGTGGCCATCAGTGTATCAAGACTTGACAAACAGTAGGTTACTTAGATGTCAGATATGACGAGTACTTCCATGTTTGTAACTTTTAATACTATGATATAGTAATAGATTCTGCAAGTTGCAGAAAAATACCAGGGCAGTGCCATACTTGGGTGGGTCAAGCCCTGGACAATTAGGAGCCAGAGATCTAGGGAATTTCCTACATAAAGCATGGCATTTGCAATAACATCATCCATTCATCCTGATGATCAATCTCAATTCAAAGATGTCATGGAGAATGTGTCAAAAGTCTCCTTGACCTTTCACCCTTTCAGACTATTGAAGCAGAATGGCATAAGGATTACAGTGCAAAGGGGATGTAGGCCTGTCACAAAAGAGCATTTAGCTGCATCTTAACAACATACCCAACATCAGGGACATCAGGAGAAGAAGCAGGGCCAAAATAATTCACAGTGAAGGCAGTCTCAGTGTAGACTCAAAGGGAACTAATGCAATAACCCTACTTCCAGACTGTCAGAAAAAGTTGAAAGCATATATTTAGATCGCAAAAGGCAAAGGCATAGATAGCAGTGAGGAATCACAAGAGATTGCTTCCCACATTGCAGGCAATTGAAGTGGCTTAGGGGCATTGGGTCCATACCTCCCAACTGTGTCGAATTACTCGCACTGTTAGAGCTGATGTCATCACGTGCACGATGATGTCAGCTCTGTCAGGGCTACCAGCCTGTCTACATTTTGGGCTGGCCTGGCTGCTCAAATGCTAGTGGGAATGGCAATTTAAGCAGGAATGGCAATTGCTGTTACAGCACTATATGCGAGCAGGGTGGTGGATCATTGTTGCAGCATTATATGCAAGTGGAGTGGTGGATCATTATCAAGGAAACTAACTTTCTGCAGCAGAATGAAGACTAAGGAAACTAACTCTGCAGTGGAACAAAGTGTGTGTGTGTGAATGAAGACTAAGGAAACTAATGCTGCAGTGGAATGAAGTGTGTGTGTGTGTGTGTGTGTGTGTGTGTGTGTGTGTGTGTGTGTGTGTGTGTGTGTGTGTGTGTGTGTGTGTGCGTGTGTGTGTGTGAGTGAAAATGCCCCCCCCATTTAATACACCTGGTTGTTAGAGGTACGCAGGCTCAAACCCTGTACCTTGGGTACAGGGTAAAAAGAACCTAAAGTCACTAACCACCACCACTTGTGAGCTTTGCCCAGATATTTTGTGCTAAGAGGTTGAGAGCTGTGGTGAGAAGTGAGAAATGAATTCACTAAATGATAGCCATTAAGTTTCAGTCTTCCTATTTTTCTGGAAGCTGCTGATTTGGCATAGTAGTATGTTGCTTTGACTGTAGTGCATAGGGATCTGGGTTCAAGACTTGCTAGTGAAATGCATGGTGGTCACATGATATTTTATTCTAGCAACTTTACAAAATTATACAAGCAATGCTTAAAATGTGTCCCTGGTTTTTAACCTTTTGCCCCCCCAAAAAAAAATGAAATTGAAAATAAGTGCGAGAAGCTGTGCAAGATACCTATGTCTTACACTACTGTCATTCTATTTATAGTGTGGGTGTGGAAGTAGACTTTTTATGATGGAAATGTTCTGAATTGGGCAGTTTTGTCATTACTGGTTCATGCATTTTGTTTCATTGCCTACACTACAGTCTACTGAAACATTTTCAAACAGAAAATTTAAAATGCACGCTGTCTAACAAGTGTGTTGTATTATACAAAGAATATAATTTAATAAAGTCAGGAAGGTGTATCAAAGAAAAGAACACATGTATGTTTCTTGTTTTGTGTGCAAGGGGCCAATGATTTGAAAACAGCCCAAAGGTAATCTTTACCCACCACTGGCCAGATGCATTTTCTTTGGGTGTGGTGTGGGTTTCAGTGCTATTTCAATGAATGTGTGCTTCAAGGGCAGAGAAGTTTTAATGCCAAGTCTATTTTCATTGTGAGACAGTATTGCTTTGTTTACCAGATGTCTATTAGTGTTTGTGCATTGTTGTGCTGCAAAATGTAAAAATAAAATCCAAATAATCATTGCAGAAGTAAAACAGTATGCACACATTAGTGTTTATGATAAATGGGGCAAAATAGCCAGGTAATGGGACATTGGAATGGCTGCAGGGGGACTCTGGTGCCATATTTTGGTTGTCTGTTCTTCAGTTTGGGTTTGAAAGTTGGTATCCCAGAATTCCATTGGAGTGGGTGGGGTTACATAATTATATATGCAAATTAGATGTTAATCAGCATACAGATATGTACCTATTTTTCATAGGCCTTGTCCAGATTTTTGATGTTTCCAGGTTGAGAGGTATGATTGGGTCTATGGAGACAGACTGCTGACTCATGGATTGTATATCATGATTTTCTCTATCACTCATTCCATGGCATCTAGTATAGTGGAGAGACCCATCTCACAAATGTAGTGCATGGCTTCCCATATCTTTTAGGCATTGTCTGGAGTTGCAATGGATATAATGCGGTGGTCTTCACCTTTGATCCTCTTAACAGTTGTATTACTGGTCAGCAAATGTTCCTCTTCTTGAGAAGCTGCAGGAGAAAATTGTCAAAATAGACCTTGAGAAACATAATGAATATCTGATTTTCTGTCTGTGGCTCTGAGTAGCCTCATTTTCTGAATAGATGATAAAACAATAAGATTATTGCCTGTAGTTCACATTCTGGAGAGGGAATTGCAATTATTTTATTTTTATTTATTTATTTTACATTTGTTAACTTGGTAGTGTCTGGCTTGGCAAGTAGCCCATTTTCAGAGGAGTCCCTGGGAGGAAAGCTCCATAACAATAGTACAAAAAAGATTATAACATTTTACAAAGATTTACAAAGAATATACAAAAAGTTTAACAGCTGCCTACAATCACAATTTATAGAAAGAGAATATAAAACAGAAAACATTACATTTCCTAAGCTTTGCTACAGACAGTAATATGAAACTTATTAGATGCATAAATAAAATAAACCACTGTGGTATTTTCATTTGGTAGAAGTAAGACAAGGAGAAGGCAGCAGAAAAGAACAGTTGATTAATGGCATCAGAAACTAGCCAGGAGTATTACAGGAGCATAGCCATTGTTGATTAAGGTATTCCTGTAGGAGCTGTTTGAAGCTACGACTATCTGTGTTTTTTAATATATTCTGGGGTGTTAGGTTCCACTGTTTGGCTATTTTAAAAGAGAAGAGAGAGACACCAAAGTAATTATGGGACTTAGTTAATTTAAATATAAGTTTATCAGATGATCTAAGATTCCTGGAGTTGGTATTTAGTTGCACTAGGTTGAAGAGTGCAGGGCAGTTTTCAGGTTTATGGATAATGGACTGGGCAGTGGTGAGTTGACTGAGTAATAACAGATTGGGAAATACAAGCCAGTGTAGTTTTTGAAGAGCAAGGCAATGATGGGTCCTGCTTGGTATACTAGCAGCAAATGTTGCTATTTTATTATAGCAGGTATCAAGTAGATACAAATAAGACATGAGCAGGTTAGTGAAAATTTGAAATCAGTAGAGGGGACTAGATAAGAGGTGGGATCTACTTGTGGCTAGTCTGGCATTTTGAGTGAGGTAATGTTTGGCCCTATATAGTGTACCAAGCTTGATGTGAACTTTTTTAATTGTGAGTGATATGTGTTTATCGAATGTTAGGTTGCTGTCTATTGTGATACCAAATAGTTATGTTTGGTTAACTGGTTCTATTATAGTCCCATTAGTGGAGCAGATGGAGAGAGGAGGTAGGTTTGCTTTGGATTTCCTGTTGGAGAAGATCATTCATTTTGTTTTGTTTTGGTTTAGGATGAGTTGAAGTTCATTTAGGTAATTTTCAATATCTAGAAATTATTTTTGCAGTTTATCTTGGAGTTCTTGTGGTGTGGGAATACAGCAAATAAGAGTAGTGTTGTCTGCATACTGAATGATAGAAGCAGATTTAGTGGCAGTGTTTAGAATATTTGTAAATATAATAAAAAGGAGATGACCAAGGATGGAACCCTGAGGAACCCCCAACGGAGACTGGGTGGAGTGTGGAGAGTTTATTATCCCATTTAGTTGCCTGCTGTCAATTAGTAAGTTAGCTAAAGAACCAGTTGAGAGCTGTAGAGTTGAGGCTGAGGGAGGCTAGAGTGTTGAGTAGTAGTTGGTGAGATACCGTATCAAAAGCTTTGATCATATCAAGGAATATAGTAGAGACTAGTTGTCCATTGTTTTTGAGGAGGTTGATGTAGTTGGTGAAACTTATGAGGGCTGTGGAGGTACTGTGTTTAGGATGGAAGCCGTGCTGTGAACTTGATAAGAGGTTATTTGTAGTGAGGTGGTCTAGGAGCTGCTTATGGATACATTTCACTAAGATTTTGGTTAGGGGTGAGAGAATGGTAATGGGCCAATAATTAGAGAGATCTTTAGATGGGCCTCCCTTGTGGAGGGGGATAATGTGGGATATTTTCCATACTATATGGACATATTGTTCTGTGATGGATCAATTGATTAGGGAATATTGAACAGTCAATCATAAGTGTAATACAGGAATTCAAGCCAATGGTTCTAAGTATGCAGACCTACAGGAAACATCATGATGTTTGATTTCAAAACTCCTGCAGACCAGATATCAGTATATTTCTTCTCAAGCTTTTCCTTTCTTGATTATCGATCCAAACGTTCACTTTTTATGGACAGTGTCTAGGACAAACTTGATTTGCATATCATTCTCTGAGAGAATCAAGTTAAAACATGAAACTATAGAGTCACTCCATGCAGTGTGGTCTACGAAACCAAATGTTGTTTTACAGTCAATTATTTGAGATTTTAATTTTGTCTAGGAGAGTTTCATCAAAATAATAAGCTGTATAAAAGATTCTGCTAGCAGCTGATATCAGTTCAGATTCCTAGAGTTACAGCAGCAGGACCACTCTCTTCCTCCATATTGTCTTCTTAAACCAGCAGGAGGTTATTCTAGTATTTCCTACATTAAGCTTAGCCTTTCCTGACAGTTTCTTGGTTGATGTTGGCAAGCATATTAGATGTGACAAAATATACTAATTAAATAGGAAATGCACCATTCAAAGTTTTAGTTCCAGTTTATTACTCAGAGCCAGAACGAAGTTCTTCACATGATGAAAGTGAAACTAGAAACTGACTGCTCTACATTTGTAATCATAATGATGCTGTTGAGTTGGATCCAACTGATATCCTTAGATTTTTATAATTTTGTGGCTATCCATTAAAAATACTATTATTTGTATATTCATTTATTTAGCCCCCACAAGGAGAAGGGGAAATAGTAAAATGAAAACATTGACTTAGATTACAATATAAATTGAAGCACTTATGACTACCTGATAAGGCACTAAAGTAATGCTATCCCAGCAAAGATGCTGAGTATCTCTTCCTGTTCAAATAACTCTGCAACAAAATAACGTTAATAAGCAGAAGACACCAAACAAAAAAAAATAATAATTTCCAAAGCAGCTCCAAATAATTCTGATGCAGTATAACTAATTCCAAAAGCCAGGTTGGGTAAATCAACCCAAACATTTCACCAGAATGGCCACAAAAAATGTTCTATCCTTGTATCTCACGAGAGCAGCTAAAAAAGAAGTCTGAATAGTTTATATGTTCAGTGCATTTTACTGCTGTCCAAAAAATGGAAATCATTTCTAAGAATGATTGTCACACACATCAACATATAGGAAATCATTCCCACTACCTCTAAAACTGAAAAGGTTGCACGCTTAAACCAAGGCTAAAAAAATACTCAAAACTCTTACTTTTTTGCAGGGCTACCAATATGACAAAAAACTCCTCATCCCTATTCTCCATATAAAACAACTGCAGGTCAACACTAAATAAAAAAAAATAGCAACAAGTTTGAAAATAGGTACAGCAGTCACCTTTCTTCTCTTTGCAAATTGCAACACAGCATTCAGTGTGCAACCAAGTCAGAGCGTACATTCCTTTAACTTGAGACACAGTAATGATCCTCCTGCCATGACATTTCAAGTGTCCTGTAGCACAGTTTGTCAAGCAGTAAGTTGAAAACACCATTAACAATTATATTCTCACTAACTTCATTTGAATAGTCTCTTATCAAGCTTCCTGAGTTTATATGCTAATTCAGTTTTCTGTACTATTTAACTTGTAGTCGACATGTTTTCCATAAGTTGTTATGCTTTTAAACTCTGGAAATCCTCAGCCAGAGTTTCACTACAAAAATTTGGCTCTTTCATGAACAATACATTTTTTCACTCGATGACATCACTTCTTTTCTTATCCAAACTGCTTAGAAAGATTTCAGTTGCCTACTCAGGCACCTAAATAACTACAAGTTCTTATCTGCTTCTCACTACAGCTTCAGTCTTACAAATAGTAATGAAGCAATATTAACTTTCATAAACAATCTATTCCCCAGATGTTAGCTTGGAGAATACGGAGGTGAATGTCATATATTGTTCATCACAGATTGCTCACTTTGATCAGCAATCTATGCCTTAAAACATCTATTATAGCATAGCCTATTTGGAGAATTTGTATTTTCTACATTGGTCTCCAAAACATGCTACAAGTTACTTATATTGCAATCATTGCTGCCTGAAAATCCTAATAAGCTCAACAACTTGATGGGTAAGCCAGGTGTTAGAAGTGGGCCAGCTTGCTAGCCTGCACACTGGCTTACCCCTTCCTCAGGTGGAACACCCCTTCCCACTGCACATGCTCCTCTGACTCTACTATGTGCTGCTCCCCAAGAGCAGGAATGCCCCTACATGCTGAATTCTCTTCAGCTTTTTCTGCAATTCAGTACATTTCCTACTGAAATAAAAATTTCAAGCACACTGGCAAGGAATTTTTCTGTAAGATACCAGCTGCAGTTTCTTCTGTTCACTTACATATTTCTGATAGAGTAGAGGTCTAAATGTTTTCCTTTGTGTAACTAATCACAAATTTGTAATATGCCAAATTTCTATTTTCAGATAATGTGTTCTCAACTCACTTGTACTTATTCTATATAATGCATTATCATAGATATGAGTTTGTCAAATCTTGATAGCTCTCTGTTTTTATAATTATGTTTTTTGCCTTTGTGTATGCATATGTATCTGTTGTCTTGCAATTTAAATTGGGTTTCACATCTTATGTAATAAGACCATGACTAAAAAGGGCCTTACAGGGCATCTACTAATACAGCTAGGTGGTTAGAGAGCTACTTAGCTAGACAGACAGAGACAGACTGATAATGGCTACAGAGATACAAAGATGAAAAATAATCAAATAAATTACATGGGGCCATAAAGGTGTTACACGGACTCTAGGTGATGCTCAGCTATAAACACAGATGAAAAAAAGAGAGAAAGAGAATAGGGAGGAATAATTAATGCAGTCTGTGTTTAACCTGTGTATGGTAGGGAGTGGGTGAACTGAAAAGCAAAGCCTGTAAACTGTGTATGGTAGGGAGTGGGTGAACTGAAAAGCAAAGCCTGTAAACTGTGTATGGTAGGGAGTGGGTGAACTGAAAAGCAAAGCCTGTAAACTGTGTATGGTAGGGAGTGGGTGAACTGAAAAGCAAAGCCTGCCATGTGAACAGTAACTTAATTGAAAATTGAAGAGTAGCAATATGATAAAGTAAACAATATGATGTGACAGAAGGGATGTTACGATAGTCTCTGATAAAACTTTGAAAGGTGTGGTTATTACTAATAAATAATCAATGCTTACAGTCTTGACCAACAGCACAACTTTGCCCTTTTCTCCACTGAAGCACAATCTCGGAGTTTGTATATGTAGCTAGAGGTGTGTGGGGGGAAAACCATCCCACTTGGGTAGGTTCGATTTGCTTAGCTGTTGGTTCATTGTGCTGCAGGGCAAGTATTTCCTTGCCCTCTGTAAATTCAACGAATTGCTGAAATGATTTTCGCTGAATTAGGGTGGGTGATTAGGTGTCCACTGCAATGCGATTTCGGCAAACTAATATAGACCCTACAGTCTTAATTTAGCATGGAGCCACCTTAATTTGTGGAATTATTGCTGCTTTCTGTTAAACCATGTTAAAACTGCAATAGATACATGCCAAAAAGTAAAATACTGAGTACAGACTTTTGTCTAATGAAACCACACATTGAAGTTTTGCTGTCTCTTGAAGTTTTTTTTTTACTTGAATGTTTATTAAAATGCATACAGTATGTTTGCTGTTACAATAAAGATATAAATTCTGCATTGTGTGATGATGTCTTTGAAATTCTTGCACTTGTAGCCTGTGGCTTAATGGCTTATTTGATATATCACTGGTAATGGATCTTAGTATAGCAGGCATTATTTTGCATTTCCCACTATGAACATTACACAAATTTATAAAACAACTACCTGAAGGTGAAAACTTGATAAGTAAATGTTATTTGAAAAAAGAAAAATTGTATTTCATATCCACTGGAGCTTTGACAAATCACTTATGCGCAGCTCCTCAGGGTCAGAAAGATAATTCAGCGTGGTGTTCATGTGAAGCTCATTAATCTTAATATGGAATTCCTCTGCTTACATTGTTTCATAACACAATGCTCACATTTAGGTAAAAAGGAAATGCATTATTCGAACTTTGGAATACAGCACATCATTGCATAAGTATTTTACTGATTTATTTATCATTCAGCATTTTTCAGCTTTATTTATTTTTGTGTGCAAGATACATTTTTGTACTTAAAAATAGAGAATTGATCTAGTAATAATGCAAACACATTTGTAAACTCATGGTGTATATATTCCCTAAGCTAGAGCTACATTTTTTTAAGTAAACTTCAGTTACTTGTCAATCGATAATTCTGTGAGGTTTAAGCTTTTGATCTAAAGCTTATTTGTTGCTAGATGCATAGATTACCATGGTGGTATAGTAATTTAAGGCAAGTATTGCTGAGCTAACTTTCATGACTTAAAATTCATTATGCATTTTTTTCTGAATATGTATATTATTTTCCCTGTCTTTCCACCTACGAATACAAAAAATATTGCCAGGTTATATCACAGATAGTCCTATTTTAATAATGTATATGACATAGTTATATCTGGCATTCATATTGCCTTCTGCTTTTACAATGTACAGTAGTACATTTGTATTATTCATGTACTGAATGGTATTCACTGAGTGGTATTCACAGTCATTTACACAAATGTGTTTAGGCTGTCTTTGATATGCGTGAATGAATGTAGCTTGGCTGTGATTCATAGAGGCGATTTACACAGATGTGCGATGACCTCGAATGCGCCTGTACAAATGTAGTAATAATGAGATACAAATGAAGAATGATGCAACTTAGCATTTGCTAATGAAGTTCCCTTCATCATTTGTGATTCACAGTGAAATTTTCATTCATTTCCACTATCTGCAGACACGTTATATAAAAGGAAGTCTCACCAAACATATCTGAGTTGCAGTCTACAATACTGCTGTCACTTGCAGCTAGTAGTGCTATTTCCAGGTGTGAGTTGCTTGTTTTGGCCACGACAAAACTGTCTGTGCCCAGTGGAACTCATTGGCCAAGAAGGTGACAGTATAAACAAGGGATAACTTATTATAACTTTGACAATAATGAAATCCTTGATAGATTGACAGATGGCACAGTATGTATTGCTCTGTACAGCTCCTGAGCAAGTATATTATAATAAAAACACACATTATTTTATATATATCTATATATATATATATATATATATATATATATATATATATATATATATATGGATTCACTTCATAACACTGAAACTTCATAATACTGAAAATGACAAAACTTCATAATACTGAAGACCAAAATACTGAATGAATACTCAAAATACTGAAACTCAAAATACTGAAAACACATATTATGTGTAAACTCAGCTTAAACAACATAAATCATAGCAATTTCTACCAAATATATGCGCCCCCCCACACCCCCTGCTAATTATATATATCTACTCCAAGATTGCACTTAACTACACTATGTGCAATCTTGGAGTTGATATATTTAATTAGCAGGGGGTGTGGGGGGCTTGCCCCCCTGCATATATTTGGTAGAAATTGCTATGATTTATGTTGTTTAAGCTGAGTTTACACATAATATGTGTTTTCAGTATTTTGAGTTTCAGTATTTTGAGTATTCAGTATTTTGAGCTTTCAGTATTTTGGTTTCAGTGTTTTGAGTTTCAGTATTTTGATATTTCAATGTTATGAAGTGAATCCATATATATATATATATATATATATATATATATATATATATATATATATATATATATATATATATATATATATGATGGTCACACAAGGTGGCATGGCAGTGGAGGTGAATGGTTGTGATATAAACATCACTAACGTTCACTGGAGAGGACATTTAACAAGGATGGTATATAAATTAGTGGTGTGTGAATACTCTGAAGATCTGAAAAACGACTCACTTGAATATAGGTTCATAGGTTCATAGGTTCATACTAGGCTATCTGCCCAAGGGCATTTATAAGCCTAGCCCAGAGTTTTGTGGCTTTTGCCACCCCTTTAGTTTGAAGGATACTATGCCCATTATTTTGCTGTGCCTCTGTCAAGCAGTTGCACTGAGGTAATCCCTGGGGTATATCTGCGATCTCCCATCCATTGGTCAAGATTTCTCTTGAACAAAGCCAGCGAGGTGGTCTGCCTCACATGTACCAGGATTTTGTTCCACAGCATAGGGAGTCTCTGGGTGATGAATCTGTCCCTCCAGCATGTCCTATTAATAACCGTGTCAAGGTTTAAGTCTCCCGCCCTTGTAGTTCTGAGGGATATAGATTTTTTGAGGTGAAGCATGTTCATCAATTCTGGGTTGGACATGGCCTTGTATGTCAGGCACAGGTCACCTCTGAGCAGACGGTAAGCGACTGAATAGAGCTGGAGTTCCTTCAGTCGGGCAGCATAAGACATATTTTTGAGACCCTTTATCCTTTTGGTGAGGAACTTTTGGGGCCTTTCCATTTGCTGCAGGTGTCAGGTCAGATACATTCCGAATGGGGCATTGTACTCAATCATTGGTCTGATGAGTGATGAGTACACGGGGACGATGACCTCCCTTGATCTAGATGTGAATCCCTTCATGATCAGGTGGGCAATGTAGAAGGTCTTCCTAACTACTTTGGCAACGTGAGTGTCAAACGAAAGGTTACTGTCAACCTGGGTCCCCAGATCCCTGATAACCTCTTCTGTGCTTAGTGGATTGCCACCTATATGGTAGCTAGGGGTAACCTTGTTTTTCCTGAAGGGTATGACTATGCATTTTTTGGCATTTAACTTTAGGCCATGGCTCTGGCACCAGTTATCCATTTCTATAAGACCCTTCTGAAGGATATCTGTGTCAGATGTGTTCTCGATTATGGCGCCCAGTTTGCAGTCATCTGCAAACTTTGTCAGCCATAACCCTCCTGTGTTTGCTTGTACTTCTGAAAAGTAGATGCCGAACAAGAGTGGGCCCAGGACTGAGCCCTGTGGGACACCACTTGTGACAGGATTTGAGTCTGACATGGCGCCAGCAACTCTGACCCTGTGGGTTCTGTCACTTAGCCAGTTTGCAACCCATCTTGTGATGTATGGGTTTACATTTAAGCTGATGAGTTTTTCAATGATACCTGAGTGGGGTATTGTGTCGAAAGCCTTTGCCAGGTGGAGGTAAGCTGTGTGGACTGCCTTTCCCTCATCAGTGGCCTTGGTGACTGTTTCGAAAAAGTCAACCAAGTTTAAAAGGCATGATCTGCCTTTGACAAAGCCAAACTGGGTTGGATCCAAAGTCTGCAAGTCCCCTATGTCTTTATTTATGAGTTCCATTATGATCCTCTCCATAGCTTTGCAGATCAGGCTTGTCAAGCTGATGGGACGGTAATTTCCAGGGTCGGTGGAGGCACTGCCTTTGTGAAGTGGGACCACAGTTGCCGTACGCCACTCCTTGGGTACGTATCCTGAGGTGAGGCTAAGATTAAACAGCTGCCCTAACTGCGGGTTTAATTCCTCATTGAGTTCGTGGAGCACACAACTGGGGACACCATCTGGTCCCATGGATGCTGTGTTTTTCGCCTTGGAGAGAGCAATTCTCACCTGAGCATTAGAGATGTTTGGGGGGCTACAATCCTCTGGTATAGATATCTCACCTTTTGGGGGGAGGGGGGGGTTTGCACTGAACCTGTCAGCCAGTATGTTGGCAATGTCTGTAGGTTCAGTAATTTTTACATCATTTTGAACTAATTCTGAGCATATCTGGGAGTTTCCTCCCAGGTTTCTAACATAGCTGAAGAAGGCTTTATTGTTGTCTTTTGAGTCCTTAGCGACTTTTCTCTCAAAATTTGCCTTGGATGATTTTATGAGAGATCTTAGTTTTTTACTTATAATGATCAAAGGTGTCTTCCCTTTTAAGAATTTTGCTCTATCTTGTAGTAGCTTCCTCCTTTTGTTGTAGAGCTTGTTTATGGCTGGGGACCACCAGACTGGATGCTTGCCTTTGGTACAAAGAGTCTTTGTTTTGTTTGGGATTGCCTGATCCATGCAGTCCTGTAGGTGCTGGTAGAAGGCATTTGTAAGTGATTTAGCGGCTTGAGTAATGGTTTCTGCAGGATCGGGGGCCTTAAAAGAGACCACACTAGTCTTTAGAAGTATGAAGTCGGCTTTTGAAAAGTTCTTCACTGTGATCTTTTTTATCTCAGGTGTGGGCGGGATGTGGACTTCCAGTGAGATTAGTTTATGATCTGATCTCACCAGTGAGGGGTATACTTCCGGTGTTGAACATTGTGACCCCATGTTCATGATGATGAGATCTAGTATGTTTTCTCCTCTTGTGGGGATGGTAACTAGTTGTTCCATGACATTTGAGTTTATGAACTCTAGGAACTTTTGGGCTAGAGTGTTGGGGCTTGAGTAGTGATCCCAGTCTATATTCGGGTAGTTGAAGTCACCTAGTATGATGGTGTTTGGAGATACATTTATCCCCTCCAGTGTTTTCAGGAAAGCTATGTGAGGTTCCTGAGTTTGAGAGGGTGGCCTGTAACATGCTACAAATTGCAGAGCAGTCTTGCCTATGGTTAATTGCACCTGGATGGTCTCTGATGCATCGTGCATTGCCACCAACCTTGAGGTGTGGGTGTCCTTGATGAATATGGATGCCCCCCCTCCTTTCTTGGTGGTGTCCGGATTTTGGGGCCGGAACGCATGATATGAGGTAAAACCTGATAGTGCCGGGATGCTCTCAGGAGCCTTGAACCAGGTTTCAGTCACAGCACAGACATCGATGTTCTCCATACTGAGAAGGGCCTCGAGTGCGTGCATCTTGAGGTTGAGACTTCTGGCATTGAGCAACATTACCCTTAGTTTTTTTCCTTTTTTGTGTTCTAAGGTGGTAGGTTTAGAATTTGAGCCTTGCCTAAAAAAGGCATTATGGGGGTGGCAAGAGCCTTTGCCAATATCCGGAAGCCCAGGGATGACAGGTGCAAGCCGTCCCTTGCGAAGCAGTGTGGCTTGTCCAGCATGTCATCCCAGGCAGACAGACATTGGATCCCCTTTGAATGACACCAGAGTTTAAGCCAATTATTAAAGCTGATCATCTTGTCTCTGTATTGTGGCATCATTCTTGGTGAAGGTAGGATACTGCTCAAGGTCAGGGTCATACCTGCCTGGGCTACATAATCAGAGAGCTCCTCTATGTCTCTTTTCATGTAGTCCAAGGAGGTACGTCTCAGGTCGTTCACACCAGCGTGGAAGACGACCGAGTCGTACTTGTACCTGCTGTTGAGAGACCTGAGTGCTTACATTATGTGGCAGATTCTAGCGCCCGACAGGCAGCTTACTGTGACCTTCTCCTTACTCAATCTGGTGAGCGGGACGTCAGTGTGTCTGACTATGGAGTCACCAATGACGAGCGTGTCTGGCATTGTGTTTGGCCTTAAGGGCTGTGACTGTTTGGCACACTGACTATGTAGTCTATGTGATGCATGTGTTGTGACCTGAGGTGGCAGTTGTTTGGGTGTCTGCTTTGGTGGCCTCTGCTGTTTTGGTAGATTTTTGATCAGGGCCTCCGAATATGTCTTTGTGTGTTTATGTGTATGATTTGAAGTTGTGATAGTACTATGTGAGACTGGGTTTGTGGTGTGTGTGGTTTCCTTCTCCTCCTGTCTGGTCTTGCCAGTCCTATGTTGAGAGAGCTCAGCCTCCAGTTTAGCTATATAGTTGCATCTCTTGCATGTATTTGTGTTTTGGGGGAGAAGGAGAGGGTTGTCTGTGTACATGAGGCAATTGTAACATTGCCTCAATATTCCCAGATTCACCAGCTGAGCAGGAGAGGACACTAGCAACTGATCCCTTGACATGCTAGAAGGAATAGACAAAAACTTTAAATAGACTCCGGGGGATGTGGGTGATCGAAAAAGGGTTTTTAGGCTGGCGGGGTACTATGTATAATAAAAGTGCTATATCAAAGTAAAAAATACTTTAGGAGCAAGTGCTAGGCTTTACAGATAGAGAATAGTCTACTTAGGAATCAAGTAGAGCTGAACTTTATAGATATAGAATACGCTGGTTTGACTGACATGTCACCATAACTCTCAACTAATCAGGGACACATAGCAACAGACTCCTGGACAAATGTAAACAGAAACAGGGGCAATCATGAGCATCTTTGCAATATTCTGACCATTAATCTTTAGCATTGACAGAATATGTGAGCATAACTTATTATGCATGTTCTTCAGGAACAGACATATACAACTGAAATAATCATCAGTTTTCCATAAGTGGAATTCACCACCCTTTCTCCAGAAATGACCGATTTCTGTAGGGTTGAAGAAGGACAGTGTTAAAAGTGAAGTTGAAATCAGGACCAGTCATGGCCAGCTGATAAGTTTGAATGACACATAAGCTATAATCACCACCTGCAAGAATATAATCCCTGCCATGAATGTCATCACTGAGCTATTTACTGGGTGCAAAACAAAAATACATATCACACGAACATGCAGTAGAATACCTTGAAGAAAAATCTGCATTGTCAAATCCTAATGGGAATACATGTGTGGGATCTCACTTTGCCAGATGTGATACACCTGACTAAAGCATTCCCGGCCGACATAGGTATCAGCCATAGGCATAACAACACATGCAAACACCACACTATTATGAGTAGATTCCCTAAACACAGCTGGGTATTGCATGCATCTGCCAGATGTAATACCAAATGATATTGTCTGAAACATCTGCAATTGATGATTGCATTATGACGTGATCTGTTATACTGAATGATACAGCAGTATGTGAGACTAATGGCAATGTATCAATGTGCCCATGTGCCCAGAAAGTACATCAGTGCAAATTCAAGTGTCAATTATCGAGGAAGCGGTCACTGTAATATTGTACACATACCAAACAATACATGGAGCACCTTCTATAGGTGCATGTCAACATTCAAGACATGTGTCACGGTGTTACTATTCCCCTGACATTGCCTGTCAAAATATCATACTGCCATGAAATCCTGACATACATCCATATATGCTGATGCAAACTATCAAGTGGTAATACTGATGTGACATACTGGTATGTCAGTGATGTAGTACAATCAGACTGTAGCCATACCTAGGCTACAGTTGCACTTCATAGGTTAATAGGAGACTACTAGTTTAGTGTCCTACGAGTCCATACAATCCTAGCCAGATTTAACCTGAGTTTAACAATTTTCAATAGCTAGGTGAACAGAGATTACAAAGTTATAAACCTATGCTATGGTATGTAATACTGACTGCCTCTGTCCATGAGGGACACAGGCACCACCCCAGGAGTAAACATCTGATGACACATCCATTGATCTAGGTTGCACTTGAAGCAGGTCAGGGAAGAGCTTTGTTTTACATGAATGGGAAGCTTGTTCGAGAGAAAGGGTAGTCCCTGAGAGACATATCTATCTTTCCAACATGATTTATTTATGTCAGAGGCTAGGTTAAGATCTTTGGAATTAGTGACCCTTATGCAGTTTGATTTACTAATGTGTAACATTTCCATCAGGCCGGATCACACACTTCCCTGTAGGCTAGACACAGATTGCTCCTTCGTAGTCTGTTGGAGATAGAATACAGTGATAAGGCTTTTAATCTTTCCATGGAGGACTTGTTTAATAACCTGTATCTTCCTGGTGAGAAAACATTGGGTTTCACTACAGCTGTTGCAGATGTCTGTAAGGTACATGCAAAAGGGTGCATTGTACTCAGTTATCGGTATGATGGAATTCTAATGTCATTTGGTCTCAATGCAGCGCCCTTACTTTTGAGTTCTGCCACACAAAAAGACTTTCTCACCACTGTGGACAAAGGGTGATTGAAGTTCTGATTAGTATCAACCTGAGTACCCAGATTACATACCACTAGGTCTTCTCTTAGGTGGGTGTTGTCTATCTTGTCATTTGGCGGAGTATTTGCTTTCCAAAAACAAGTAATTATCCATTTTTTCACATTTATTTTCTCTCCATTTTAGACCTATAGTGTCAGCAGCTCTTTCAAAAACTGAGCCTATTTCCATTTGGTTAGATAATATACTTAATCCAGTGGTTCAGAAATCAAAGTTCTATCTACGTGATTCTTGGCATTTATTAGAATTATTAAGTGAACTTGAGGTTTCTGAAGCTTTTTTCTTTGCCAGTTTAGATGTCACTTCTCTATACACAAGTATAAACCAGGAGGCAGGTTTAGAATACCTGAGAATATTTGACACAATATACATCTCTTGGGAACAACACAGTTAACACTGTTGTACCCTTATGGAGTTGGTTCTCACCAATACATTTTTCAAATTTGGTAGTAGTTTCTTTCAGCAGATATCAGGTGTTGCCATGGGGTCCAGAGTAGCTCCATCTTTTGCTAATATTGTCATGGCCCACTGGGAGTTAAGATTTCTCTATGTTTTGCCTTTTTTAGACAATATTTTGTTCTATAGGCGTTACATAGATGACTTGATCTTTCTCTGGAAGGGCGATTACAGTAGCTTTTTGTCCTTTGTGTAGCATCTGAATTGTAGTACTACCTTTCTTAAATTCACAGTTGGAGGTTTTGGTGAGTCTATAGATTTTTTTAGATCTTCATTTAACTTTTGTAACTGTGTCAATGAATTTCAAGAGTCAAATACTTAGGAAGGCCACCTTTGTTAACCAGTATCTACACAAGGAAAGCTTACATCCTGTCCATATGAAGGGTGGAGTGGCAAAAGGTCAATTCATATGCCTCAGTAGGTTGACAACTGAACATTCTGTTTTTCTACATGAGGTAGACAAATTGACACAATTCTTTCTAGAGAGAGGCTATGACTTAGTTTGGCTTAAGAAGATCATTCAGGAAGTATTAGCACTTAGAAACACTTCTGCTTGTCCCATTTTGAGTATTAGAGACACCCTTAGGGAAGTGTCCCCAAGTGTTCAGTGTAAAGACCCTTTTGGTTTTTCTTTAGCGTTTCCCATACCAATATGTAATGAGATGGTTTACATCAAGAGAATTTTACTGGATCATTGGAAGTTTATTATGGGAAATACCGAACTCACAACAATTTTACATTTTTCTTACAGGAAGACTACCAGCATTAAGCATATTTGGAAAACAATAAGATGATAGCTGTGAATTCTACATCTAGGCTTGCTGGCAGTTTTTCCTGTAGAAAATGTAAACAATGTAGATTTATGAGTAATGAGTCCAACATAGAATTCATTCCAAGTGAATGCCTGATTAAGCCTTTTGTTGGGCATTTTGCTTTACGACATCACTTTGCCATGCCTCTGTCAAGCAGTAACACTGAAGTAATCCATGGGAGTTAAGTGAATCGCAATTTGGTTGTGTAGGTCCTCTCCCTTATGTTTGCTGGTGCTCTGTCAGTTCAAGATCTCTGAAGGTTGAGCAATCTGGTCCTCTGCCTTCTGTATAGATTTTGTTCCACAAGTTCTTCTCTCTCGCCCTATGAACCGCTCCTCTCCACTTTATTCTTTGTTCAAGGTGGTTCTGAGGGATCTCTTTTTTATGTGGTAGCATATTATCAATTTTTGCATCATTCATCAAATTCAAAGCGTCATGAGGGGGAAGAGTTGAGGCTGAATTATGAGACTGAATAGAGCTGGAGTTCTTCAGTGAGATTGCATAGAGGCTGGGCTTTTTTTGGGCGGGAACTTTTTGTGAATAGAGCTGAGTGGGGCACTTTTGGTAAGGCAGATGTGGTCAGTCAATGTCTGGTCAGAGGGACCTTAGGTCAAACATGTGATCAATCCATTGATCTCAATCATAGTTTGATGATGATGTTGATAAAGATCTAGAAGGATTCATGATCAGATTTAGCAAATGACTTGTCTTAGGTTTTACCGCATGAAATATAAAACTAAAGGTCCTAGCTACTTGGTGTCCAAGTGGGTCCCTATCTTTTCTGTTGTTTTCTGTTATCCAGCCCATCCCATTTGTATTTTATTGTTTTCGAAGTTTCAGAGGACTATCTCTTTTGGCGTTTAACTTCTCAGGCCATGGCCTGGGCACCAGTTATCCCGTTCTGTGAGGCCCTTCTGGGAGGATATCTGTGTCAGATGTGTTTTTCGACTAACTTCGACCTTGGTTGCAGTCATCGTTTTTGTTTGATAACCATAACAAAGTTTGTGTGCTTGTGTTGCCTGTTGTCAGAAAACGTGGACTGAGCAAGAGTGGACCTAGACTGAGGACACCACCAGAGAGACCCTGTCTTCTGCTGCTCCAGCGCTCTGCCATATGTGCTCTGTGTCCTAGCCAGTTTTAGCAGTTTCCAACCCTGTGGGTTCTTGTTCAAGCTGATATTTTTTTTGATGAGTTGATGTATGGGTTTACATCCAAGCTGTGGGGTATTTCGAAGGCCTTTTGAAGGTCGGATGGCCTGATGGCCTCTGCAATGGCCTCTCAAAAGCCCTGACAGTCTCGAAAAAAAAGTCAACCAAGACAGAGGATCAGGATCTGCCAAAGACAAACTGGGTTGGATCTGCCTTGACAAAGTCAGTTCCATTTTTATTTATGAGTTCCATTATGATCTCTTCTATGGCTTTATTTGTCAAGCAGATGGCTAATGGGGCGGAGGGTCTGTGGGCCCTGTGGAGGCACTACCTTTGGGCTGTTGACCAGCGCCCAAACCACTGAAGTGGGACCATTATGAGGCGCGGCTCCTGTTACTGATCCTCCTGTGGGGCTAACGTTAAGTTGAAGTTGTTGTGAAGCACACGTTGGGAGGTCATCGTCATTGTGGCTTTTTGTTTTTATAGTGGCAGCAGTTCTCACCTGGGTGCTGTGTGTGTTGGGGGCTACAATCCTCTGGAATAGATATCTCTCCTTTTTGGGGATCCTACTTATCTCTTGCACTCAACCTGTGGGTTTGTGTGAGTTTGCACTGAACCAGCAATCCAGTTGCCATTAATGTGTTTTTTCTATAATTTTCTTTTTTTCCTCCTTTTTCCCTGGAGTTTCCTCCTAAGTTTCTAGCATAGCTAAAGAAGGCCTTATGAAATTCTTCTTAGTTTTTGGCGTTTTTCTCTCCTTGGATTTTTTTATGATTTTTTTACTTTTTTCTTTTTAATCTTTAAGGTGTCTTTTTTAAGGTGTCTTATCTTTCAAGGATCCTTGCTTCCTCCTTTTGTTGTAGAGCTTGTTCCACCAGACTGTATGCAGGGCCTTGGGTTTACAGCAGACCAGACTAGTTTTCTCTTTTTTGTTTCATTTAGCCCTTTTCCTGCAGGCCTGAGGGTCTTAGGTAAGTGTAAGAGTAATCCATGAGTGAGTTTGTATTGTGTTTACACTTGGTTCAAGGGGGCTCAGACCACACTAGTTTTTAGAAGTGTTTTTCGGCTTTTGAAGTTTTCACTGTGGTCTTTTTTGTTTTTTTTTTTTTTGAGGTGGGGGGGATTGAGGAGGAGATTAGTTTGGATGGTTTATGATCTGATGTCACTCACTAGTGAGGTGTTGAACATTTTGATCCCATGATTGATTGATCGTGATGATGAGATCAAGTATGTTTCTCCTCTTGTGGGGATGGTGATGTAGTTGTTCCCAGTTGAGTTTATGAACTCCATTAGGAGGAATCTTTAGTTTGTTGTGAGTAGTGAGTAGTGTTCCCCAGTCTATATAGTAGTTGAAGTAGTCATGGATATGATGGTGTGAGATTTATCCCCTCCAATGTTTTCAGGAAGGCCATGTGAGGTTCCTGAGTTTGAGAGGGTGGCCTGTAACACATAGGGAGAAGGTTCTGGGCTAAGGATTATTACACCTGTAACACCACCAATGTTGTACACTGTGCTACCTGTGATACATGCGACACATTTTATGTTGGAAAAACTATTAGAGCTTTACTTAAAAGAATATATGAGCATGTTTTAGCCATTAGAAAAAGGATAGAACTAATGCTTTGGCAGTGCATGCAACAGAATGTTTACTTTTCAAGAAATTTTCTTTCTTTGTATTAGAAAGGGTTAATTCTGATCCTTTTACAGGTGACTATAGGACTTTCTTAGAATGTAAAGAAAGTTTGTGGCAAATAGTTTTGGTTGCTAATGAAACTCCAGGCCTCAATGGCACTATTACCATTAAATGTTTCTTAACAATGGCTAGAAATAGATAGTTCATTATGTTGACTACCTATTATTTTAGTGTACAATAATGTGTCTTATTTTATTACTTAATAGTGTATGTATTAAAATACATCATATTAGAGTACTGTATTTAAATTGGTTATTTTATTTATTATTTTTTATTTTTATAAGTGGTTAGATTTCTTTAAGAATGTCGTGATGTAATTGACAACAGTTTATAAATGCATTTTGAACTGGAAAACTGTTTGTTCTGAAGAAGCTCATATTGATTAAAGTGAGTGAAAGCGCTTAACTATTAACTCAGTTGCGGTCTTGTGTTTGGATTTATTGCTTCCACTGGTGTTCATTCATTTTTAACTGTCTATATTTGCACTGAATTCTGAGAAGTAAATACTTAACAGGAAAGGGCTTAGTATAGAAACATGTGGTACTCACCTGGTGACTGCCTCTTTCTAGAGATGAATTCACCCATGTTAATAGTATATGCCCTATTGGTGAAACATTTAGCTACCCATGTGTTGATGTAGGGGCTTATGCCCAGTTGAGGTAGTTTTCTTATAATACCTGAGTGGGGAATTGTGTCCATGCCTTGGCCAGGTCAAGTTAGGTGGGATGCAAAGTCTTCCAACTGACCTTGCTGAGCTTCTCACAGAAGTCAACCAGAGTTAACACGCATGATCTACACTTACCAAATCTAAACTGGTTTGGTCCCAGAGTCAGGAGATTACCTATGTCCTTGTTGATAATTATTTCCATGGCCTTACCGATGAGGTTATTCTGGCTTATGTGTTTATAACTACCTAGGTATGTTGATGACCCTCCTTTGTGCAGGGAATGGCTGTTGCTGTCCACCATTTTGCTGGAACATAGCCTGTCTGGAGGCTCTAGTTAAATAGAGATATAAGTGGGTCTGCTAGGTCAGATTTGAAGTTATTTAAAAGCAAACTGGGATATTGTCAGGGCCCATTGATATCATGTTTTTAGCCTTAAAGAAAGCAGAGATGACCTGATCTCTTTAGAAAGGCTGAGGAATGGATACAGGTATACTTTAGGTGATGACTGGTGGGGATGGGGGCGGGCAGGTGTATAAGGTTTTTTGTTTTTTTAATACCTTTATTGACTTGTCACTTGTGACATAGGCACATTTACATTTATATAAAAGTAATCAAACTGTATTAACAAGTTCAAATTAACAAACAGTATGCTTCACATATATTGCTATATACCATATAACTTAAGTAACATTACATAAATTATTTAACTCCTGTCCCTTTTTTTAAACGTATAACATCTTTATTAAACCATCACTTATGACATAAACAATCATACTTTTATATAAATGAAAACAAACCACATTGACACAATCCTAGTTGTACACATTTTACATTGCAAACCACACTGACACACTCCCAGTTGCAAAGTTTGATCCAAATGTGACAGATAGCTGGTTGTCTATTTCTTCAGGTTGAGTATAGATGTTGCCATCCACAACCAGCTCTGTGCATAGCTGAGTATTCCTCTTAATATTTAAGACATAGTTACAAAATGCTTTCTGACATCACCTCCAAATACACCGTTGGGTATAAATCACATGCAATACATAGTAACTGTTAACACAGTTGTACAACTCAACCTATTTCATGTCATTACATCAGTTTTATACTATATGCCTATGTGTTTATCAGTGGAAATGTGTGGTTGAGGGCCCTGACACCATATGAGGACACATGACAACTGAGGTGGATGCGGTTCATGCAGAACAGTAAATGACACAAATGGTGACAGTCCCAAAATGCTTCTTTGGAAAATCTGAATATTCTTTGTGAATAGCAACACAATTCTCCATACAATGAATTCTCTAGGGTTACAAGTGAATCTGAACATGTCATGTGTTTGTGTTTCTTACAGCATTTCAACATGTGGATGAACCCATGTAATCAGTATGATGTAATATTGCTATATGTCAGATATCTTTTCCAGATGCTTGGTATACACATGAACACCTGTCCCATACTGCAGCTGTGAAGGTTGCATGAGAATTGTGTAGCATGTTGATATACTCCACTATAGGAGAACATATCTTAATAAGGCAATGATATACATAACATCATCCCATGTCAACAGTCCTCAGGAAGCATATTACTACATCTGTTGTGGAAAGAACATGTAACCAAATGGCAGCAGCAGCCATCAATACAGTAGCTTAAATCACAGATTAGAATATACTGTGTTAGGGCTACAGTGCTTCCTCACCTCAACAAAGCACATGTGGATGACAACAACATTGATATGTGGAATCTTCAGAGGGTCATAAGGCATTACTAGGATAATGGTCAAGATCACATAAAATCCTATCCATTATTATAACACATTCTGTGGTATGCAGATGGCTTGCACGGGGTAATGTAGTGGCTCTGCTTCATGATGTGTGTATGCATCATTGAGATGATGACATCCACAGTGTTCCGCAGAAAGGATGTTATGTGGACAGAGACAACAGGGAATGTAGGATTCATGAGGCTATGTAAAATGTTCTCCTGAGTGGGATTCAAATGAAAAGAGATTCAAAACAAGCTAGAAAACACAGTACTTAAAACTAGCACCACAGCCCATTCTGACTATACCACTATCACAGCGTACTTTATAGGGGACGATATCATCAGTGCATGCTGAGAAGATGATGTTGGGAAGATTGTGTGATATAGATGTGGAGTTGTATCCTGTTGCAAAATTGTCTCCAGAGTGATAGTTAAATGATCCCATGCACATGTTAAAGTTGACTGCTGTGAGATTAGAACCCCTTCCTATCTAGTTACACAGGTAGAGATCATGATGCTTAATGCTAGCACCACAGCAAAATTCTGACTTTAATAATATCAGAGTGCATTTTATAGGGGATGATATCATTAGTGTATGCTGAGAAGATGATCTGGGAGGACTGTGTGGTATAGATGTGGACTGACATCCTGGTGTAAAATCATCTCAAGCCTGATAGTTGAATGATCCCACATGTATATTCAAGTCGACTGCTGTGAGATTAGAACCCCTTATCTATCTAGATACTCAAGCTAAACAACACACTAATTAACACCAATGCCATTGCGCAAGGCTACTTTAACACTATCAGAGTGTACTTTATAGGGAATGATATCATCAGTGTATGCTGAGAACATGCCATTGGGAGGATTGTGTGATAAAGATGTTGGCTCATATCCTAGTGTAAAATTGTCTCCAGAGAGATAGTTGAATAAGCACATATACACATATTCAAGTTGACTGTTGTGAGATTATAAATCATATCTATCTAGTTCCACAAGCTGGAGAACACAGTACTTAATGCTACTGCAATGGCACAAGTATGACAGTGGCAGAATGCACTTTATAGATGATGACATCATCAGTGTATGGTGACAAGATGATGTTGGGAGGTCTGCATGAAACTTCTGTGAAGTCATGTACCAGTGTAAAAGTATTTTCTGAATGATGCTTTAAAGAGGGCAGCAGGACATGGAGTCAAGCTGTAGTGACTACACACACGTGCGCGCACACACGCACACACACACACACACACACACACACACACACACACACACACACACACACACACGTTGACTATTGTGTGACTCAGTCCCCTACCTAACTACTTATACAAGCTGGAGAATACAGTACATTATACTTGTGCCATTGCAGATGTCTGATTTTATCACTGTCACAGTGCTCCTTACAGTGGATGATGTCATTATAGTGTCACAGGTAACATATACTGTTATAAGACTTGTGTGCAAAGGCAGGACTTGGGCTATGAATGTGGATTGCAATTGGTAAAAAATACATTTAAATACATCTTGGTAACCTATCTGAAAGAAGCTGTCATGAATACATATTGCAGGACTTAGCCATACATGTACCTGTTGTTCAGGATGTTGTTTAAATAACACACTCATAGACAGACTGACAAATACACACACTTTTGAAATAACAGTACTGCAAGGGTAGAGGTATGTGTCTTCATATTCAGATGAAGTGATGTCCACATTAATTGAATTTACTGAAAATATCAATATGATATGATCATGGATGACCATTGTCCAATGTTCAGTGTCAGTATAAGCCTATACCAAATATAATAAGGCAGTTACTGTCTGTATTTTTGTAGTCTGCTTGACAATGGCTGAGGTGCTAATATATCATTTGTTAATGCATTGCTACAGGGACACATGGACATCAGAAAATATGTGTTCAGTCAAACACATATGTCCCTGCCCTTCTCTTGTGTTTATGAATGCCTTTCCATGTAATGGAAAATAACAGTCCAATAAACAGAATAAGCCATTCTAACAACTTCCTTACATAATACATCACCAAGAAACTGATTTGTGCGGATGATGGCAAAGTGTTAGCACATGAGTGATTCACATTTTATGAATTAAGCTTAAACTTGTGAAGTAGTTTGCAAGATATGTTATAGGATAATATGCAGACAGATACTGTGATGTTCATATTGTAGTCTAGATTTGAAGTGTTGTGGCCAATGTTTAATTACATTAATAACTGTTGCCATTGCCTTCCCTGTTTGTGCGACATTACACACACTGAGAAAATGTGGCTCTATGCTGAAGGTATAAAGTGTAAAGTGTAATTTGATTGCACTTCTTTCATGCAAACAGGCTAAGTGGTGAGGCATGGACATAAGCACTCTGAACAGTACTGAGTGTGGAATATACACCTGCTGCCTAGCTTTTTCTATTTCACAGTGTGTAAGAGCAGTGAGCACCTGGTCAGAGCACAGGTAAGCTCCAGATTATTCTCTTTTTTTTTCAAATGGTGGCAAGATGGCATTAGCTATGTAAATGTGATCAGGACTGCAAATGTGACTGTCAAATAACTACAATAAAGTATGTGTCTTCTCCAAATTGTAACACTAATGCCTACCTCAATACAGTTGTACAACTAGTAGCTGTTTTGCAGGCCTCACTGCAAATCCCAAGTTAATTGTGTGTATAGATTTCTAGAAATGACAAGGGGTGGGACATCTTCGGAAACGATTAGTATGACTGAGCAGATATGCTAACTCTTTGTGTAGGGGCAGATATCCTGAAGAGTGTGTGCAGTTGCTCCTACAGAGTAAGGACAGTTTCCACATTGCGTTAAATGAACATTTCATCCATCATCATCTGAATGTGACACAAAGAGAATCCTACAGCAGATTTTCAAACCTTGTATACCACAGGTGCATTGATAAACTATTGGAGCATTGATAAACTATTGAAGCAAGGTAACATGTTTGTATTGTCCATCAGCAGAGTCTTGTTAGTCTGCAGAAACTATGAGATGACCTGTACATCCATCAGCTTAATAGATACACACATGTAAAGAGAGGTGGGAGTAAAGGGATGAATACAAGGAGAGATGAACACACACATAACAATGTTTGGTTTAATGGAACAATCATGGACATGTTTTTGGTCTGCTTTCATTATTAAGCTGCCATGCACTGTAGCATGAAGTGACAGACATAAGGGTAAAGAAAGGTTAGGTGAGTTACAACAGGCATATGCCAAGCAGAACAAGGTTGGATACATATATGATCATTGTGGGGGATGGATGACACCTCAAATACTATGTTTTGGCCAGTATTCAATATATCCCCATGAGAACTCATGATTGCGGTAAATGTTAAGAAATGATGTGAGATGTATCTGGAATACAGCCCTTGATGCTAATGGCAAAAAAAAAAAAAAAAAAAAAAAAAATCTTCAGTCAAGCTGTCAACACCACATACAAAGCTGCATTTCATTACATTCAGCAGTCTAAATAACTGTCAAAGTAAATGTACTGCCTTTACTCTGCTTTAAATCTGTGTTCCTTTAGGGCAGTGAGTTTATGCAGCATTGAGCAGAGATAACTAGGGTATTGTAGCCAATAGCAAAACCTCACCAGGTTTTGATACACGACATATAGAGCCATTCACCTCCACTCTGCATTGGTGCATTTTGCCAAAGTCCATGCAATTGTAGAAGACAAAAGTGAAGACTTTTTTATGGGGCAGCTCTGGCCATGTGTTTGGTGTATGATTCGATTCTCTGAACAAATGAAAGGTATAAAAATGGGGTTGGAAGAAAAGTGGTAAAATTGGGAGGGGGGAGCACAGGTAAGAACAAAGGGGAAGCAAGAAGGAATTTGCAGGAGTGAATTTATTTATTTTATTTTATTTACTTTATATTTGTTTACTGGGAAGGTCCATCTGGGCCAAGGACCCATTTTTAGCAGAGGCCCACTGAGAAAAGCTCCAAAAAGGAATTTATAAATAACCATGTATAACAGTAACATAACCATATTTAAAACAGTAACATCCCAATTAACTACAGTATATTAACATAGGCAGCGAAAAAGTTACACCATATAGGTTTCCAGCCTATATAGGATAATGGCATTATTTAGACCATGGAGCAGTAGTAATTTATCTAATACACAGAGTGGTTTCACAAAGGGAGTAAACATATTCCTTGTAGAATATTAACAAATGCAAGGAGTAAAAAGATCAGTGCTTGGACTCTACAGTGGTAAAGAGAAATATATGTAAGAAAGTGTGCAGAGGGGGAAGACAGGATTTTTGGTGTCAGTTTATGCTAATAATTAGAGGGAAGTGACAGAAAACTGGAAGAGAGAGCAAGTAAGAAATTATGACCTGGTAGAGCTATATGGTAGAGCTAGTATATTCAACCTGGGTTTATGCAGCAGCATATCCAGTTGTTGATGCGGTGTTCCTTAAGTAGATGTTTAAATTTAGTTATACTGATGTAATTAATTATTGTTTGAGGTAATGTATTCCAAAGTTTAGATACATGGTTAGAGAAGAGGGAATCCCCAAAACCGTTGTTAGATTTGGTAACTGTTAGCAGGATTGTGTTGGTGGATCTTAGTGTTCTAGAGCTAGAGTGGGGTTGAACCAGGTATTTAAGGGAGGGACAGGTATTTGGGTGGTTGAGTATGTAGTGTATGAAGGTTAGTTAGTTATAGGTCAGAAGATTAGGAAGTTCTAGCCATTTTAGATGGTGCAATGCATTGCAGTGGTATGATCTGTAAGGGATGTTTGACGAAAATCTTGATATTTTGTTGTAACAGGATTCCAATGTATTTAACTTTGTTTTTCTGAGGTTTGTAAATATATGTGAAGCATAAATGAGGGTGGAAAGTGGGTTGGTTCTGTTTATAACTTGACTGGTGGGGTCAGTTAGGAAATATTTGATCCTATAGTGTAAGCCTAGTTTGATATGTACTTTTTGATAGTTATGGCTAGGTGATTGTCAAACCTCAGGTTGTTGTCAATGGTCACTCCAAGGAGCTTAGTATGTTCTTCTAGTTCTACTATATTATTACTGGAAGAGTGGATGGTGAAGGGCGATGCTGACTATGTGTTTTGTTACCAGTAAAGAGCATGAACTTTCTTTGTTTTATTTGGGTTGAGAATAAGTTGAGCGTCAGATAAGTAACTTTCAATGTCATTGAAGGCTTTTGGGATGTTTGAAGGAGTGAAGAGACAGAGGCTGCTGAGTAAATAAGGGAACAATCCTCTGCATATTGAATAAATGTTGCATGTTGAGTGGCTGTGGATAATTTATTTGTGAATATGGAGAAAAGTATTGGACCAAGTATTGACCCTTGGGGTACGCAAACTGAGACAGCAGGAGTAATAGTTCATTATTCCATTTGGCTGCTTGCTGGCAGTCTGATAAATAGTTAAGAAACTATAACAGGGTGGACTTAGGTACATTTAGGGAGGCTAGTCTGTTGGTGGGAAACTGTAGAAACCTTTTGACATATCCAGAAAGATAAAGGAGACATGGTGAGCACTGTTTCTGAGCTGGTAACGTGAATTAGTGAAGTTATTGAGGGTTGTAATGGTGCTATACTTAGGCCTAAACCCATATTGGGAAGGGGATCATAGGTTATTTTTTAGTAGATATTGTAGTAGTTGTCTCTGAACACAATATTGAAGGATCTTAGCAAAAGGAGGGACAATACCTATGGACCCATAGTTGCTGAGTTCAGTGGATGTCCCACCTTTATGTGGTGGGATTATGAGAGGTTTTCCAGAGTTTTGGTATGTATTGTTCTTTAATGAACTGGCAGGATAGAAATTGGGAAGGAAATCAAGTCTGATGCAATTTTCAGATAGTCACTAGGAAGCTGGTCTGCAGTGAGGGTTGTGAATTTAAATTTAGAAAGAAGTTTTTGATGGTGCTGGTTTATATAGGCTTAATTGAGAAGGAGTTGAGTGAATCAAAAGTATGAGTAGGCAATGACAGAAGGTTTTTAATGTTTTTTTATGAGTGATAGGATAGAATTAGGAATTTTTGGATGGATACATAATGTATACTAATTTATCTGAAAACATACCTGAAGATCTTGGTATCTGAGGTGTCATCTCCTCTGTTAGCCCTCCGGACTCACATCACTCTCCTGTCCTGCCCCCAAATCTCACCTGCCTTCACTACCTATAAATTTAAACCTATCCAGACCACACCCCATCCTCTGCTACTTCCACTCTCCTCATCCATGTATTTCATCTCTCAACATATTTCTATTAATATCACACTAGCATCCTACCTGCATACTACCCCAGTCATATTATCCTTTATAACTACCTACTCATGCCAGACCAATATTTCAGTATTCTAATTAAAAATAATAATGTCTTACCAACATTCAGTACTATCCAGTCTACTTATCAAATTCTACCTTCTCACATTCTATCAAAATCAATAAATAGCCATCATTTACTCCCCCACCAACCCATACCTTCACAAAACTCAACAACTAATTATATAATTGCTCCAAAAATATACATCTTCTGACTTTTTCTCATATAAATATGTTCAGTCAAATAATATACCAAACCCATTCCACAAATATACTAAACTCATAAGCAAACTTAACCACCTATTCCAAATCAACTCACTACAAATAAAACAAAGTGGAGATAAACACCCAACCGAGGCCCTCTCCCCACACAACATAATCTCCTAGGCTCAAACATCCCACTCACCTCAAGCTTCACCAATATACAGATTGTCATCTTAGATCTCCTCACATGAATATAAATCTTACAAGCATTTTGAACAAAACCTCTGAATTTCATGCTACTATTACCCAATATTGCCCTGATATAGCTATACTAACAGAAACCTAGTTAGAGGCACACATACAAGACACAGAGATACTAACCCATGGTTAAAACATCCATAGGCTGGACAGAATTCACAAGAAGGGTGGGGGGGGTCATAATCTATAAGAATAATCTTAAACTGGAAAGACCACCCCCCATCCGGATTCTGCATACCTTGCACGGCGTGCAGGATTAGTGCAGGAGCTCCAGCAAGCAATATGTCTGCCATGTGATCCAGGAACAGCCTGCAGGGGCATGCACGAGTGCTCCTGCACTAGTCCTGCATGGAATAAGCCCCTGTATGCAAATCACCCCATTTGCAGGAGAAATCCATGCAAATGAGGTGAATGTGTGATCCAGGAAGCTTGAAACCGGCCGTGCAGGATTAGTGCAATCCGCAGAAATGTACTTGGTTAGTAACCGAGTACATTTCTGCAAAATCCAAAACAGAGCTGTGACAGCTCCAAATAAAGGCTGCATATCAGTCAGGAAGCATGCCAATGGCCAAGTATAAGGCCATTGTCATTGCAAACAGCGTAAAAAATTAAAAAATCAACTTTTATTTTTTTTAGCCGATCTCAGCTGTTTAAGCATACGGCAGCGGCACGCAAATGGGATTGGGGGAAAATAATAAAATAAACCTAAAACAAAGCATTCTAACTAAAATCACTATTCTGCTATGAAAGTCAATGGCAGGCAGAAGACAACATGGCCAGTGAGTAGTGATTGCTAAGGGTGGATGCTTAGTGTGAGACATGTAACTATGCATTAGCAGGCAATCCTATGAAAATGAGGGGAATGATAGTGAATCCCAGTTTTCCCCAGCATGCTAGAACGGTCCCAACAGTGTAAGAGTAGGAATAAATCCAATGCAGTTCCAAGGTAGTAGCTGGCCGAAAAAAACAGCAATAGGTGAGCAAAAATGGTTAGGTAACCCAGATCTTGTTTATTGAATAGAACATGTAACCAAACATATATTGCAACCACTGCACTTTCACCTGAAACCAGGCATCAACAGAGTGGTAAAACAAAGTGCTGAGCCAGCTACAGAAAATAAATAAATTCAAAACGTTCTCACCCTAAAAACCAACCTATCAATAAGGTTGTGTCCATAACAAGGTAAAGAACATAAACAGAAACGGAAACAAACCTTCGTAAAACTTTCGTAAAACTTTGTAGACTTTGTTTAAAAAGTTAAAAAAGTTAAACCCTAAAAACTAAAAACTGCAAGCAACTGTGAGCACAAACTACCAATATTGCTAAGAAATGAAAATGAAAAATAAAAAATAAAACATAAATAATGCAAACTAATTTTCAAATAAGCAGAGATCTGTATTTTAAAATACTAGACATAGAAATGTTTTCATTAATACCTGGGGGTCTAGAGGCGTCTAGTCTTAGTTGCCACATAGTCTCTCTAACCTCTAGCAAAATCTTGAAGTCACCCCCTCTGTCATTGTCAGGTATTCTATCAATAACAAAAAATAAAATGTTTTTGAAATGAACAAAACTCAAACTATGCACATATAAAGCATTAGTTGTCCTTTTGTTCTTAATGTCTCTCACGTGTTCAAGAATTCTTAATCTTCATTTTCTAATAGTCTTCCCAACATAAAAACTTGAACAACTTAGACATGTCTAGTATTTTAAAATACACAGTGAGGAGACAGAGAAGACTGTACAGATCCAGGGTAACCTACCAGGGGCTACATGAGCTGGAGATAATAGAGTGCTATAGGGTGGACAGGGACTTCCTACAGCAAATTGTTGAGCTGTGCCGGCCATGCCTGACACACAGAAGTAATAGAAGGGAACCCATTCCATTGGATACCAAGGTATGTGTAGGCCTAAGAATACTAGGTACAGGTACCTTCCAAAGGCCAGCTGAGGATACTATGGGGATCTCACAGGCATCAGCATCCAGGGTACTCCAACAGCTCCTGGATGCCATGTCAGCACCTGTCGGTGAGCATGCATATTTCCCCAACACCCGTAAGGCGTTGGCCAGCAATATGCAACTGTTCAATCAAATAGCAGAATACCCTGAGGTAGTGGGTGCTATAGACTGCATGCACATATGCATCAAAGCACCACCTGGTGAGCGGGGTAGGGTCTACATCAAATGCAAGGGCTTTCTCTCTATCAACTGCCAGGCTGTGTGCGATGCCCAGGGCATAATAATGAATGTGTGTTCTGGCTGCCCTGGAAGCTATCATGATTCCCACATCTGGCATCTGATGCAGCTGTACCAGAGATTTGCCAATGGGGGCATCCCTCACAGTCACCTAATGGGGGATGCTGGATACACACTGGAGCCGTGGCTGATGACACCCATCAGAAATGCACACACACTCGAACAAGAACTCCATAATGAGGCACACGCATCGACCAGAATTATGGTAGAGTATGTGTTTGGGATGCTTAAGTCATGGATTTGGTGCCTGGACACATCCAGTGAAGCCTTGCAGTACTCACCAGCAGACACTCCTCAGTATGCACAACTTATGCTTTGCACACACACACACACACACACACACACACACACACACACACACACACACACACACACACACACACACACACACACACACACTGGATAGGAATACAGACATATATCTAAGGACAACACACTATAAAAAGCCAAAGGTAGAAGTATATAGATGTGTGGAAGAGGGTGACTGTGACAAAGAGCCATCCAGGCTTGTACCATCCAGCACACAGCCAAATGGCCACAACCACATGAGGTTCAGATGTCACTCACTGTAGATACTAGCCACCGGTATCTGTCAGCATTATAGACTATGTGGTGCAAATGCTAGCTGTGCAATATGACTGTACAAGGAAGTAGTCATCTAGCAGCTGTGTACATGTACCTGTGACATATTACCCTGTGTGTGCCTGCATGTGGTGTGTCAACTTCTAGATGAATGGGTTATGGCCCATGCACACACACTGCCCTCCCCATAGCACTACTATGATAAGCTTGCTGAGGTCATCCACTGTGAAATACACCTTTGGGAGAGCTGCGCCCAGAAATCTGCGTGGTGCATCCTATAACTGTGTACAGCTGTAGTGTAATAAGCTAGTTAGGTAGGAGTTCCAATACCAAACATGGCAACTGTGTGCATGTCTGTCTGTGTAGAGAGCAATGCTTTTTGGGGTAGTCCCACTCTACAATTCAGATGCTCTTCTTTGGCAAGGCTGCTGATGTCATCCACCTAGAAATACATCTCTGGGAAGGTAGTAGCCCAATAATCTCAATAGCATGTCCCATAACTGTGTACTGCTGTAGTGTGATAAAATAGTTAGGTAGTAGTTCTAATCCCAGACTCAGCAAGTGTGTGTGTCTGTCTCTGTCTGTGCCTGTGTAGAGAGCAATGCTTTTTAGGGTAGTCACACTCCCTACAATTAAAAATGCTCTACTTTGGTAAGGCTTCTGATGTCATCCACCTAGAAATACATCTCTGGGAAAGTTGTAGACCAATAATCTCAGTAGCACGTCCCATAACTGTGTATCACTCTAGTGTGATAAAATAGTTAGGTAGGAGTTCTAATCCCAGACTTGGCAAGTGTGTGTGTGTGTGTGTGTGTCTGTCTGTCTCTATATGTGTAGAGAGAAATGCTTTTTAGGGTTGTCACACTCCCTTCATTTCAAATGCTCTACTTTAGTAAGGCTGCTGATGTCATCCACCTAGAAATACACCCCTGGGAAGGTTGTAGGCCAGTAATACCCGTAGTGCATTCCATAACTGCATACAGCTGCAGTGTCAAAAAATATGTAGGAATTCTAATCCCAGACTTGGCAATTGTGTGTGTGTGTGTGTGTGTGTGTGTGTGTGTGTGTGTGTGTGTGTGTGTGTATAGAGAGCAATGCATTTTAGGCTAGTCACACTCAGTACACTTCAAATGCCCTATTTTGGCAAGCCTTCAGATGTCATTCACTGTGAAATACAGCTTTGGGAAAGGGGCACTGCAGCAATCCCCTTGGTGCATCCTATAACAGCATCAAGCTGTAGTGTGATATAGAAGACTGGTAGGGGTTCTATTCCCACACATGGCAGTGTGTGTTTCTATGTCTGTGAAGGGAGCAATACATTTTAGGCTAGTCACACTCAGTACAATTCAAATGCCCTACTTTGGCAATCCTGCTGATGTCATTCACTGTGATATACACCTTTGGGAAAGGGGCACTCCAGCAATCCCCATGGTGTGTCCTATAACAGCATCATAGGTTCATAGGTTCATACTAGGCTATCTGACCTAGGGCATTTATAAGCCTAGCCAGAGTGTGTTTGGCTTTTGCCACCCATTTTAAATTAATTTTGCTATGCCCTTTTTCGAGGTTAGTATACTGTGCCTCTGTCTAACAGTGACACAGAAGTGATACCCGGGGTAAACCTACGATCTCCCATCCACTCATCAAGATTCCTCTTGAAGAGAGTCAATGAGGGACTCTGCCTAACCTGGACTGGGATTTTATTCCAGAGTGAAGGGAGCCTCTGGGTTACGAATCTGTCCCTCCAGCATGTCCTATTTATTTCAGTGCTGAGATTCAAGTCTCTCGAGCATCTAGCTCGATGGTATTTGAATTTTCTGAGGTGCAGCATGTCCATTAATTCTGGGTTGGACATGGCTTTATATGTCAGGCACAGATCGCCTCTGAGCAGGCGGTATGCCACTGAGTAGAGCTGGAGTTTCTGGCATCTTTGGAGCATATGGCATCTGTTTGAGCCCTTTGATCCTCTTGGTGAGCTAATTTTGGGGTATTTCCAGTTGCTGCAGGTGTCTGGTAAGGTACATCCCAAAAGGAGCATTGTACTCAATTATGGGCCTGATGAGGGATGAGTAAAGAGGCACGATGACCTCCCCTGATCTAGATGTGAATCCCTTCATGATTAGGTGGGCTATATAAAATGTTTTTCTAACCACTTTGGCCATGTGCTTGTCAAATGAGAGATTGCTATCAACTTGGGTCCCCAGGTCCCTAATTACTTCTTCTGTACTTAATGGATTACCACCTATGTGGTAATTTGTGGACACTTTGTTTTTACCAAAGGGGATAACTATACACTTTTTGGTGTTTAGCTTGAGGCCATGGCTCTGGCACCAGTTGTCTGTTTCTGTGAGGCCCTTTTGGAGGATGCTTGTGTCAGCTGGAGAGTCGATTATGGTGCCCAGTTTGCAGTCATCTGCGAACTTGGCCAGCCACAGTCCTTCCATGTTTGCCTGTACCTCCAAGAAATATATACCGAACAAGAGAGGAGAGGTCCCAGGACAGAGCCTTGTGGGACGCCACTTGTAACTGGTTTGGAGTCTGACACGGCTCCAGCAATTCTAACCATGTGGGTTCTGTCCTTAAGCCAGTTTGCAACCCATATAGTGGCATAGGGGTTTATATTTAAGCTGGTGAGCTTATCTATAATGCCCGAGTGGGGTATTGTATCGAAGGCTTTTGCGAGGTCCAGGTAGGCTGTGTGGACCACCTTCCCCTTGTCAATGGCCTTGGTGACTGTTTCAAAGAAATTGACCAGGTTTAAGAGGCAGGATCTGCCCTTAACAAAGCCAAACTGGGTAGGATCCAGTGTCTGTAGGTCCCCAATATCTTTATTTATGAGGTCCATGATGATCCTTTTCATAGCTTTGCAGACCAAGCTAGTCAGGCGTATGGGGCGATAGTTTCCAGGATCCGTTGAGGCACCACCTTTGTGGAGAGGGACCACTGTTGCTGTACGCCACTCTTTGGGTACATATCCGGCAGTAAGGCTGAGAGTGAACAGTAGTTTTATATTTGGGTTTAGCTCTTCTTGGAGTTCATGTAGGACGCAGCCTGGGACACCGTCTGGTCCCATTGATGCTGTGTTTTTTGCTTTGGAGAGGGCAGCTCTTACCTAAGAATCTGAGATGTCATGGGGGCAGCACTCTGCTAGGATAGATATTTGCCGTTTTGGTGGGGAGGGGGGGAGAAGTTTGTGCTTAACCTTTCAGTTAGGATGTTGGCAATGTCTGTGGGTTCGGTGTATTTTTTGTCATTTTGGACTAATTCTGAGCATATCTGGGAATTCCCACCCAGATTCCTAACCTAACTAAAGAAAGCCTTGTGATTATCCTTAGTGTCCTGTGCAATTTTTCTCTCGAAGCTAGCCTTAGACGATTTTATGAGTGCCCGTAGTCTTTTGCTAATACTGATCAGAAATGCCTTCCCTTTTTGGGATTTTGCTCTATCATGTAGTAGCTTCCTCCTTCTATTGTATAGTTTGTTTATGGCTGGGGTCCACCAGACAGGACGTCTGCCTTTGGAGGATTGGGTCTTGGTTTTATTTGGAATTGCATGATCCATGCATTCCTGAAGGTGTTCATAGAATGTGTTTATAAAGGATTCTGCGGTCTGGGCCATATTTTCCACAGGCCCGGGAGCTTTGAAGGATTCCATGCTGTAGTGTTATATAGAACTCTGGTAGGGGTTCTATTCCCACACATGGCAGCTGTGGGCGATTTGTGTTTGTTTCTATGCCTGTGTATGGAACAATGCATTTTAGGCTAGTCACACTCAGTACAATTCAAATGCCCTACTTTGACAATCCTACTGATGCCATTCACTGTAAAATACACCTTTGGGGAAGGGGCACTGCAGCAATCCCCATGGTGCGTCCTATAACAGCATCATGCTGTAGTGTGATATATAATCTGGTAAGGGTTCTATTCCCACACATGGAAGTTGTGGATGTTTTGTGTGTGTTTCTATGTCTGTGTAGGGAGCAATGCATTTTAGGCTAGTCACACTCAATACATTTTAAATGCCCTACTTTGGCAATCCTGCTGATGTCATTCAGTGTGAAATACACCTTTGGGGAAGGAGCACTCCAGTAACCTCCATGGCGCATCCTATAACAGAGTAGTGCTGTAGTGTAATATACTAGTTAGGTAGGAGTTCTAATCCCAGACCTGACACAGGTGTGTGTGTGTGTGTGTGTGTGTGTGTGTGTGTGTGTGTGTGTGTGTGTGTGTGTGTGTGTGTGTGTGTGTGCGTGTGTCTGTGTTTGTCATTCGTATCCTGTGTGGAGGTGGTTTTGAGTGTGTAACAACTGGACTCAATGTGGAGTGGGTTTTGCAAACTTCTTATATTGTGGGCCAAGTATATATCACAATGTCCACCATACAGGGATAACTGATGTGAAAAAGCCGAGAGACTGGGGTGCAAATCCATACCCCTAAATGTGACATCAATGCCAGCTGAACAGCGTTAGCAACCCTTGTATTACCCAGGGAACACCCTCAAACCATGTCTCATACACACACTTGCCTAGGCAACAGCCACTATGTTGGTAGTATCTTGCATATTGCCCACTGATAGCAACCATGATATGAGTGCAGTGGGCTACAGAGGGCATGATACCCTGTCCATCAGTCCAATAGACATGTACATGCTGACAGTTCACCTCCCCCATGTTCCCCACTGGACACCTGCAACACCTGTGGTGCCATCAAATGTGACCCACAAAGGACATACCATGCCTGAAACACAAGCCTTGTATGGACAGATGTCACTGACACCAGGAAATACCGGTATCAAGCTGCTGTCCATTAACAGTTCCCGCCACATGAGGCCAAGGCTGGCACATCTGATGATAACACTCTGTGTACACAACATGGGCCAGACACCCCAGGTACAGTTCCAGATGTCACTGTACATGCATGTGGGAGATGTGCACATCCCAGACACTGCCCATATCATAGACTAAGGAACACATACATGGCAAGCAATGCACAGCATTGACCACATGCAATAGTCACCCAGGTGACTGGATGGTGAATACAATAGCCACCTGTCTGGGCAACTCCAGACACTACACCCCTGAGCCATGTTGCAGACCATTGTCATGTGGCCTGATGCCAAGTTATATTCATCACCTAGCCTTGTATAGCCATCTGGCACTGCCAACCACAATGGACCCGTGAAGCAGTGCACCCATGCATGTCAGTACTGGCACCTGTGTCGTGTGTGTGTATGAAGCGTATGACCACATTCACAATTGCTACAACTCCCATTGGCATACTGAAGCATGGTGTCTGAAGTCAGACACCTCCACATACCCTTTGCACATATAACCTCTGCATGACCCCTGTGGTGCATGTGATACTTGCACAGTACTGTGTTGTGGCAATCCCACTAGTGATGACTTGTATTCCTGACCCTGCCAAGTGTGTCAATATGTGTGCGCCCCTGTGACAGTGTGGCTGTGTTGACGCTGACACCTGTTCATGTAGACAGGCACGTGTTCAACACCTACCACATAGCTACCATATCCTTGTTACAGATGTCACTCACCATCACATATACATTCTGAGGGCTCCTTAACATGTAACCTATGTGGCGCATCCACTAACTGCATAGACCTGTGATAGCACTACATAGTCATCAGGGGTTTGATATCCTGTACTGGTAGGTGTGTGACACAAACATGCTTAAGTTTTACTCTCCCACCCCTCCCTAGCTAATCTGTGCCTCTGCCTGCCTCTCTCACTCCCTCTCTAGTGGACGTGGAGACTTACACTTAAATTGCTTAGGTAGCAGCATGTGTATTTTAAGTGATATTCAGGATCAGCTGATGGCCTCTGCACAAATCACACCCCTCTTATAGCTGATTGCATGTGGAACAGCTGTGGTAACAGTCCCATAGCCAATTGCATGGAAACACGCACCAATATCTAGGAACATCATGTTGGTGTTGGGCCTTTCATTCACTGTGAGCAGGAAAACAATCTGTTTTTTTGGCAAACAGCATATGAGATGGATTGGGGATTTACCACTAACAACATTTACTGTGGAAACAGGCCAACACACAGGAGGGGGATGTGCCTGACCTGACTACAGACTGTAAATGCTACTCTACTGCATTTGGAGTAATGTTGGTTTAACAGGGTGTGTGTGGATATGGCTATCCTACATGTTTTCATACCTGCCATGTCAGTGCTATGTTTATGAGGGAACACCCACATCTGCTGACTGGCCAGTGTGTGGTGCCTTTTGTTTCAAGTGTTACCCACAGAGCACCTATCTGTGAACTGCAGAAGGTAGTGGGAGGATTGCAGTCTGAAGATGGTGACAGCCATGAGAGTTACCGACTTCATATCCCTCATAGGACATATGCTGCAACAAACCCAGTTACAACAGCAAATGTATGAGGTTATCACAGCAACATGTCAATACTGGCCCTGTGTATGTTCCTCCAGCCACAGCCCTGTCAACCTTTGTACATATGTCATGCAGTAAGGGGTGCATATGTGCTGTACACCATAATTAGTGACATCATATCTGATAACAAGTCAGTGAGATATCAGACTGCTACACATGTTATGTATAGTAGGGGTTATATTTGATGACATAACCTGGACATTCTGTGGTTGTGTGTGCAGTACTGAGGTCTGTGTACTTATGGTGATTGTTGGCAGTGTGTGTATTGTTAATATGTACCTTGGCCTGTGTACAGACTGTGGTAGATGTCATTGTTCTTGGTCCTGTTCTATCTGATGGTAATACTGCTCCACTGTATATTACCCTGTCAGCTGACATGTTTGGAGGGCCATACACGCACATGTTCCATACCACAGATAGGCATCAGAGCACACTGTGTAGCGGCCCAGTATATGTAGGGTTAGTGTGTGAGTGGCACATATGAGGTTGGTGTTGAACAGATAGTCAACATACTGTAATAATACGCTAGCATACCATATGCGGCTGTGTTCACATTGGTTGTGGTTATGCATTTTCACACTGGTGTATGTTACTCTGTGCTGTGGCATGCCTGTAGAGCCTGCTATATATGCAGGTACATGTACATTCCCCCACAGGAAATGTAGGCCAGTGTTGAGCCAGTCTGCCTGTAGCCTGCACAGTGCTTTGTTACATGCCTAGCAGCTTAGTGTACTTAACAAGTGAGATGTAATATCCAGATACTTGCCAGATATACTACGGCCGGGCCATCATAACAGTCATATATGTCAGAGAGAGCAGTGGATGCTGTACATATGTATGTCAATATCTAGTGGGTTGTATGTGGCCATGGCACTTCTGTACCAGTGGTTAGTATGTGGCAGGATAGGCAGGGATGTGTGCATGCAAAACCTATGGGGGCACATGTATACCAGTAGTTACATGTTATACCCATCTACATGGCTGTTAACTTCCACATTGTCAGGATTGGTCCACATGTCTTGCACTAAGGGGTTATGTATATACCTCTGGACTGTCCAGAGTATGTCAGACTGTTCACATATATTGGCTATTATCCCTGCTGTAGTCCACAGGAGCATTACATGCTAGCAGTGGTACTGTACTATGATTTCCTTCAGATGTCTGTCAGTAGCCAATAACACACAGTAAAAGCAGATGTGACATCTCACACACACCATGTCTGTGAAGACACTCCCTATTACAGTAGCAATAGTCTACAAATATACCTGCTATTCATACCTGCCATCCCCTTGCACTACATAGTTGGGACTATAGGGTCTGAGGTAGGGCTACACTCCATGTTTAGGACATGTGAGGATATATGTACATATGATTATCCAGATATCTATATAGACATACACATATACATATCGACATACATAGATGGATATGTATATGTACATAGCTATACAAATAAACATCCAGATATATACATATACTGATGTCTACACATATGCAGATAGAGATACATATGCACATATACGTATGAATATCTACATAAATATTGACAGTAGTAGGTATATCAGAATAGATATGTATGCACATATATTTATAGATATCTACACATCTACCAACATAACTAGGCATATCTGTACACATAGGATGTGCATACATATATAGCTATATATACATATATCTATATATACATATATGTATATGGGAGCACTACAGAATCCTGAAAGCCCAAAGTCCTGAAGACCATCAGGGGTGAGCTGCCTTAAGGTATATGGATGTACATTACCATGCAATCCACCTTGGTTAAATGCAGGCCTACTGCCACCTGCCATACAGACTGTTCTGTTTGTCAGTGTGCTTGTGATGGTTTCAGTTGTGCCTTGTTATGTAACATTTACATCCCATTGTGTCAACTGAGGTCTTTACCCCCTAGGGTTTGTCTACAGGGTGTAGATAGAGGCTGCTGAACTATAAATTTGCATTACTTACTGTTGATTGTTTGGTATCCTGTGGCACAGTCTGTCTTTACTATTGTACTACTTGATGGCCTTGGCCTGGACAGCAACATTTGTTAACTTTTCCAGACTACTGTATTAGTATAGCTGTTTCACAGTTACATTACTCAGTTTATGTGGATATCCGTGTCTAAACAGCTATACCACATGGCATATATAACTGTAATAGTACACAAATAAAGCTTTCCCATTTATGCAAACTTGTGTGTGGTGTTATATCCTTTGATTTCTCTGTGGGTATATGTTGCAGGCAATGATTGTCATTTGTATGGGTGGCTCATACAGTCTCCAGTTGGTAAGGTGGTAACTGTAGGAATATTGACTGTTGCATATTGTGTGCACCTACTACATATGTATCTTAATATACATATCTCTGCATGTGTATGTGTAGTTATTTATATATATATATATATATATATATATATATATATATATATATATATATATATGTATATCTGTATCTGCATATATGTGTCTGTGTATATGTATCCTAGGGATGCCCATGTCGTGTCAGGTCCTGGTTATGGTTATTGCAGGGTGGACGTGTTTGGCTGGGGGGTATACCTATTCGTACAAGATGTATATTGTTTGGGGCCTCTCAACCCCATTAACAGTGCATGTGGACATATATGTTTCTGTTATTTACCCATTGTTAATTACAGATTTATGTTGTATATACCTATATATATATATATATATATATATATATATATATATATATAGATATATATATATATTTACATTAATATAACTATGTCCGTATATACCTACATAGATATATATATCTGCTTACATATATATAACTTGCTGTACATATTTAGACATATAGATGTAGACATATATATCTATACATGCAGGCATTTGTATGTATATATGTTTTTATAAATATATATATATATATATATATATATATATATATATATTTCTAATTATAGCTACATACATAGGATATGTTTTATCTATTTAGATATTAATATATCTACACACACACGCACACACACACACACACACACACACACACACACACACACACACACACACACACACATACATCGACATGTTGAAATACATTTCCTGTACTGTTGAATGACTTGGTTGGATGATATGTTTATGAAAACATCAGGGTTATGTCTATTTGACATGGCTTAGTGGTAAACTCCTTTGGCTATGGTGTGCAGGGTCCTGGGTTTTAGCCTTACAAAGTCTGTTTATTTTGTTGCTGGGCAGTTGGATACAGAGTGATTAAGACACTTTTGAGCAGTTGTAAGTGGGTTTGCGTGGGTTTTCACGAGGGTAAGCAATGCTAAACTCTGGTTACATATGCTTACAGAGAGTTAGCTTGAAAATTGATTAACCTCTGTGAGCATTGCTTACCCCCTTGCAAATGGGCTTAAACTCACTTACTAGTGCTTAAATGTGCTTACTACTGCTTATTGGTGCTTAAAAATGCTTACTAGTGCTTTATTCATTATGAAACTGACACCACGCATGTGCATTTACTGCAGTACTCTAGTTCATAAATATATGTTATTTAGTGGGTTATGCAACATAAATATTTGTCATAAAGTGCTTTGCCATGGAAAATGGAATGGGTTGCATTGGGACTCAAACTGGGAATGCCTGCTTGTAAAGCAAATGCTCTTCTCACTGCACTATTGCTATGCTGCTTCATTTGCATATATCTTCCTTGTTATCCTCTTCAGCCATTCTATTTGCATTAATCACAGCTAAACGATGGGCACACCCATGCACCTATGGTTAGCTTTAATTGGATTTTAAAATAAAAAAAAAGGTGTTTGTTCATTTTATTGGTGATTACTTGCTCTTGTACATGAGGGGGAATGTTGTTGGGGATATGTGGACACATTTGAGCGGTCTCACTCATTTCTTACCCCTTTCTGCTGTTTTTCATTGCAAGGGCATGTATATTCTGAGAGCTCTGCTCTCAGACACACCCCCTGCACTTTTACATGCTCCGTGCAAGACTAGGAGCTCAGGCAGTGTGCCTCATTTCTATGCATGGCACGCTGCCATCCTGCTCCTAAGCTGCCACCTTCCTGCAGGACTAAGCTAGTCCTGCATGGAGGAACAGTAAATCCAAGGGTGTAACCACCCAGCCTCAAAAAATTTTGAAATCATAATCTCACACCTCTAAATTAATTCCAACAAACACATAATTATCATAGCAGTCTACACTGCCCATAGAAATAACCCAACTTCCATTGAAGACCTCCTTTACTGGTGTTCATCAACGTATAAGCAGAAAACCATAATAATGGGGGATTTCAACCTGGATTGGACTAACTGCATTCAGACAATCGATACATCCAGTATGCAATAATTAGGAATACAGACCTATTTATCTGCCCAGGGAATTTACCACCATCTGCATCACAGATGCCTATTGTCCTCCCAGTGCATATCCAAATGAGGCAATGACCACATTATACCTGGCTATAAATGAACTACAAAACCAGAGTCTAGACTGTGTTCATATAGTGGCAGGTGACTTTAATCTGGCCAACTTGATAACTGTTCTTCCCCACTATTTCCAGTATGTGGATTTTGCAACAAGGAGGGAGAACACACTGGGCAAGATATACAGCAATGTTAATCTGGCTTTTAAGGCAGTGCCTCATCCACACATGGGAAACTCTGACCACCTCTCCATATTGTTATTAACAGCATATAAACTATTGCTAACTAAAGGGAGATCAACAGTGAAACAAGTAAGAATATGGCCAGAGTGTGCAGTCTCACCATTCCAGGATTGCTTTGAGAGCACAGACTGGAGCATATTAAAGGAGGTGGCTATTGAGAATCAGTTTTTCAGCTTGAGTAGTACACCGAGGCAGTGATTGGCTATATCTCAAAATGTGTGGATGATGTGACCGTCACCAAAACTATCATCACATGAGCCAACCAGAAACCCTGGTTGACATGAGAGATGTAGGAGCTACTGATAGCAAGGAACACAGCTTTCAGGTTTGGAGATGGGGAAGCCCTCAGAACAGCCAGAGAAAATCTGAAGAAGGGAGTGAGGGAAGCAAAATGTGCCTATGGCAGAAAGATCCAGTCACTTCTCTGACCAAAAAGACCCCAGGCACCTATGGCAGGGTATCTAATCCATAACTGTCTACAAACCCCTATCTTTGCAATGTAAGGACAACATGAAATTCCTAAATAAAGTGAATGTCTTATTCAGCAGATTTGAAGAAGGCAACAAAACAACAGCTAAGAAAATGTCCAGTGGCCATAATGATAAGAGGCTCATGCTCAACCCAGCTGATATCCAGAGGACGCTGCACACAGTTAACCTAAGAAAAGCTGGTGGGCTTGACAACATCCTAGGCAATTGCTCAGGGACTGTGCAGTCCAACTAATGAATGTCCTCACAATTATTTTCAATAATTATCTGAGTCAGCAAATAGTTCCAAAATGTTTCAAGGACATAACAATCATAGCATTACCAAAGAAGTCTCCACAATCTTGCCTAAATGACTATCCCCTTGTAGCCCTCACCTTCACAGTGATGAAGTGCTTTGAACGACTGGTCAAGGATGCCATAATATCTGGGCTGGCTGATAATCTTGACCCTCTACAGCTTGATTACCAAGCAAACCGCTCTATGGCATATGCCATCACTCTAGCACTCGATCTATTTCTGGAACACCTTGAGAATAAAAACACATATGCAAGGGTACTCTTCACTGACTTCAGCTCTGCTTTTAACACGGTCATCCCTCTTCATCTGGTAATGAAGATAGTCCAACTAGGTATCAACTCCACTTTGTAACTGGATTCTTGACTTTCTCACAGACAGACCTCAGAAATTGTGCACAGGAAATAACTTCTTGGATAACATCACTCTTAACACTGGAGTCCCACAAGGATGTCTACTAAGTCCCTTGCTGATCACCCTGTTAACACACAGTTGTACAGCCAGGTACAATACAAACCCATCATCATGTTTGCTGATGACAGAACGGTGGTGGGCCTCATTAGTAACCGTGATGAAACAGCGTATAGAGATGAGGTGGAGCAACTGATTACTTGGTATGGAAATAACAACTTATCACTAAAAATAAACAAGGCAAAAGAGATAATTGAACACTACAGGAAAAATCTCAAGGAACATTCTCCCCTTATTAACAATGAGAAACAGTGGAAAGAGTGAGAAACACAAAGTTTCTGGGAGGGCACATTGATGAGGACTTGCCTTGGAACACCAGTACAAATGCCATAGTCAAGAAAGCGCAGCAGACATTGCACTTTTTGAGAAGGCTGAGGAGAGCAAATCTCCCATTGTCAGTTCTCACCACCCTCTACAGAGGTACTATAGAAAGCATCTTGACAAACAACCTTGTAGCATGGTATGGAAGCTGCTTTACCTCTGAGTGCAAATCCCTCAAGAGAGTGGTGAAGACAGCCGAGAGGATCATCAAGACCACCTTACCACCTATCCATGACCTGTATTTATCCAGATGTCTCAGCAGGCCAGAGGAATAATTAAAGACTGCACTCACCCTGCTTACAGACTGTTCCTGCATCTGTCATCTGGTAAGCGCTTCTGAAACATATGTTACAGAACTATGAGATTCAGGAACAGCTTTTTCCCTAATGTCATCAGGCTTCTGAACTCTAGTAACAACTATGCTCCATGATGGCCATCTGGGTCAGTGCAAACTGTAGTAGCTTGTCTCAGATTGTGCATTAACCTGGTTACCAGTGTCATCTAATACTTAGTGAATATTCACTATGACTGTTAACTTATTGACCATCTAGAGCAGTAGCAATGCAGTAAAATATCTCTTCTTTCAGTGCATTACATGTTATGACTTTGTAAACTAACCGTAGTGCAGTACAATATTCACAGTGTAATACTCAAATGTGTATTTCTGTGCAAGGATCAATGCAATGTCTTAACCAAGTACCTGTGCAATACTGAAGTCTCATGCAAGTAAGTGTTCACTACGAAAAGTGTTAAAATGTGTTTCTAATTATGTGCAGTATTTGTCTGTCTACTTGCATGTCCGTGATGTAATAGCTAGGTGTCATATGTGTAAATGTCTGTGAAAACAGTCTATATGTTGTCTGCATATTGAGTCCGAAGACACGGAATTTCATTCAGTTTACGCACTTGTGTGATTTCTGAATGACAAAGTTTACTTTGACTTTGACATTCAGTATACAGTAATTAGGAAAGAACCATAGATATCCACTTCTTTAACACCATAATGTGAGCATGTATAAAAACAAGATGAATCTGGATTGTCACAACAACACAGATGGGTGACAACAAGTTAATCCTGTTCTGAACTGAGATCTTTAGAGAAGGTTAGGAGCAAACTACATAGGAAAAATGAGAATTGTGGGAACTATACATACGGGGGAGGAATGAGGCTTAAAAGAAGGCAGGACTTAAATGAGCTATGTAATGTTTGACTGAAAATGATTGGGTAAGTTATAAGTGATGTATAACGTTTGCAAATGGGAGTGTGTCAGTATGGTTTGTGATGTAAAATGCTTGCAACTAGGATTGTGTTGGTGTGGCTTGTTTTCATTGATATACATTTATGATTGCTTATGTTGTAAGTGATGGTTTAATAAAGATGTTACTTTTTTTTTAAAAAGGAGGGGTAGGAACTGAATAATTTATGTAATGGTGCTTAGGTTATACAATATATAGGAATATATGTGAAGTATAATGTTTGTTAATTTGTTAATACAGTTTAATTGCTTTTCTATCAATGTAAATCTGCCAGTGTCACAAGTGATAATTCAATAAAGCTGTATAAAAATGTAATAATGTTGTATAGTCAATTGAACCAAATTAAGTATGTTGAAAACACACATATGCAAAGTGGAGAGCTATGTATGGGACATTTTTTTTTGTTTTTTTTAGATTTCAAGAAGTGAGGAATGTTGGAGAAGGGACCCAGGAATGTGTGGTCAGGTAGGTAGAGTAGGTGAGGAAACAGGTGCAGACAAACAGGAAAAACAAGACAGGTGCAGGGATGGTGATGGACGCAAAAGGTTGGTGGACCGCATGACTAGGGATAGGCAGGCAACATCGGAGGGGCATGGCAGCTAAGTGTGGGAATAGCGAGAATCTAGTCCTCGCCCTCAGAACTGTCATCACTGTCCCCTTCCTTGGTTCTCTGTGAGACTGCTTGACATGGGGGGCTGTTTTCCATTCTAGTGAGCAACCTTTCTGGGAGACTGATGTGGGCACCAAGTCTAGCTTCTATTATATCACACACCATCCCTGGCAGCTCTTGGGGGATGATGTAAGCACCACATTCACCAATACCCATGGAAGATACCAATGCACCAGCAGCTGGGGCAATGCTACTTCATGTAGATGGGCCAGGAAGTGTAGTGGCTGTGCAGGCAGTACTGCCAGGTTGCATCCCAGAGGTGCAGGTGTTGGGAGGCTGAGCAACAACAATTTCTGAAAAGCATTTTGTTTGTTGGCGGAAAAAGTATGACAGCATAATGGTGTGTTTCCATTTACAAAAAAAAGAGAGAGATAAGAGGTGGGGTGGGACAAAAAGACAAAAGCTGATTAGAACCATTATATGTTACAGTCATGGTTTAGTACAATAAATATACTTTTATTATTATAGTAGCTATACAACTCCTTGGAATATGCAGATATTCTATATATGCTTTTAAAGAGACTGCAGACTAACAACGTGGCATTAAAGCCAACTTTGCTGCAATTATAGTTTTTGAATGTGAATGTATAGGTTACTTGTGGAAATTTAATCAACCTACTCTGAATACAGTATTACACTTGGCTAATACAATTGCCAAGAGCTACAGTAGAAACCATGCATGCTTATTTTACAATTAAAGATATGCATGCTTAAGTTGCTACTGGTCTGTAGAATACCAATATATTTAATACAATCATGTTCATTTGTGCTGCATACATACCCTTTGCCTCTCAGAGTCTCTCCAGTCTCTCAGCATGTCCCTACCTGTTCACTGAAATTTATTGTGCAGCTGTAAAATAAAGAAGAAGAGAAGAAGAAACATGAAAGCATTATACATACCAGTCTTAGCTATCTATAAGTGTTCCATAACATTTAAAGTTGCTTCACTTGTATACTTACACAACTGTGGGATGTCATCAGTTCTAAATCATCCAGCCCCTGATCAAGTGATGGCTGCTTGCACCATTTCAGGTCACTGTAATGGTGGCTGCACTGTTCTCCAGTGTGTGGTATGCCAGTCACACTAGAGACAGCTTTGGCTAGGTGGTTCCAAGCCTCAGCCTTATATCAAGATCCAGTAAAGTCCCTCTACAGCAATGTATGGCTGTATCACTTCACAAGGAGTACAAAAAACAGTACTGACTCTGCCACAACCCCACCTCTGTGACCTGAATTTGGCACCATCCTTCCCATCTCCTACAATGTCTGTGAAGGTCCTTGAAGTACATTACAAGTGTTTTCCCACCAATTCATGATATCACATTTTACAACCAGTGCACAACCACACAAAACCATGCCAACTACATTTTCATAATGTTATGCAAAGAGAAACATTGCCAAACAAATAGGAAGGGAGTTTATAAAACTGCAAGGATATGACATTTGGCATGAATTTATGGTATGTGTGCTGCTAAACCTAGTCATGCTTTGTTTAATGTTCAAAAATGAATTGTTAAAAGAGCAGTTGCCATAATGGTTAAGGTCTTTGACTCCCATATGCAATGTACAAGGTCGTTCAATCCTGTCCTATGGAAAATGCCTGTTTGGAGTTTGCAAGTTCTCCATGTGTCTCTGTGGAGTTTAACCACCTCCAGAAAAAATGCTGAGTGTTTCCATCTAAACTTTCCAATGAATAGTGCTGTTAGAAGCAGCACATACTCAACATGCTGCCTTATAGGGGGAAGAGTCGTACAGACCAACTGCTTTGGGTATCTACTGTGATACGCAGTATCCTCACGATAGAAGAATATGGATCACCGACTGCATGCCATGGCAGGGACAGCCACTTGATAGTGTAAAATATGGTTCTAGGTGATTTGGTCACATTGATTAATGTCGCCAACATGGGTAGTTACTGGTGATAAGTGGGTTGAGGACCTGGCCTATTGACCCATGTCTGCCTGCCATAAAGCCTTACAGCCCTTGGTCAATAAGCTACTTGCTGGCTGGTGTCTAGTTACCCAGCTTGGGTTACCACAGATAGCTCTGCTGAGCAAAAGCTGGATGTAAAACCAACCTGCCAAACATGAACTGAGAATTGCTACTCTTGATGTAAGTTCACAGACAGGACGCAGCTTGGAAGTGGATGACATTATAATATGGAGGAGGCTGGACATCATGTGTGTCAAAGAGACAAATCCTGTGTATCAAGTGTACATCCTGTGTTTCAAAGAGACAAGATGGAAGGACAGTGCAGCAAAACCACTTGGTTTGGGATACAGGTTCTGCTACTCAGGAGGACAGGCTCAAAATTGTCTGGGAATTATGACGAAAGAAAAGCTTCATGAAGACAGTAAGGGATATCATCATAATTAGTGATAGACTCATGGCAGGCAGACTCCAGTGTAATGACAGGGAGGAAGTCATAATCTTACCCTTTGCCCCACAACAGGGTTGCAATAATGAGGAAAATAGTGCATTCAAACAGCAGTTGCAAGACTTACTAGATAAAGCAGGATGACATGAATTGGTGCTGAAAATGGTTGATCTGAATGCGAAAATGGTTGATCTGAATGCACATATCTGGAGAGACAGAAGAGGATATGAGGACTGCATTGGTCCACATGGGTGGGGCAACAGGAATAAAGAAGGATAGGCAGTTCTAAACTTCTGTCTGGCAAATGACTTGATGACAGCCAACACATGGTCCAGAAACAGTGACAGTCACAAGAACACATACATGAGTGGCCAACATGCAACTCAAATAGATTTCTTCCTTGTAAGGAAAGGGCATTGGGGTAGAATCAATGATTGCAAAGTCATCCCCAGTGAAACAGTCAGCTCACAGCATAAACAACTGGCTGCTACAATCAGCTGCAAGCAGTGGTCAGAGAAGGCTCTAAGGTCAACAGAGACCAGGCTGAAGACCTGGAAATTGACTGGAGAGAGTGCAGAAGTTCAAGGAATTAATCAGGGCTCTAGTACCCCAAGAAGAGGAGGAAATAGGTGGAGCTGAAGAAGAATGGCAGTGCCTCAAAACAGCATGTGTGAGGACTACAGAAATGATATGTGGCCGAGTCAGGTATGGAAATAAGACACATAAAGAAAGCTGGTGATGGAATACAGAAGTCTAGGAAGTCATCAAAAGAAAGAAGGAGTGCAGGAAAAAGTGGGAGATAGAAAAGACAGACCAGGCTAGGAAGGAATACTGGTTGGCTAACAAAGAAACTAAGAAAGGAGTTGCAATAACAAAGAACAGTGCATTGGAGGCACTCTATCAGCTTACGGAAAGTCATTCAGTAGGTGCACAAAGAAACTATATCAGGTTGCAAGACAAGGAATGAAAGATAAAGAAGATAGTCAGACATCCTTCATAAGGGATGCCAACAAAAACCTGCTCACCAGTTTACAGGACATCAAAGGCTGATGGAAGGAGTATTTTCAGCAGCTTCTGAATGAAGAAAACCCCACAGAAGCTGTACTGCCCCAGAAACAGCATAGGAAGATAGATAAAGAGGAGCCCACCCGTGAAGAAATAAGAATAGCACTAAGGAAAATAAAGTCAGGTAAAGCAGCAGGCTCAGATGAGGTTACAGCAGATATGATAAAGATGCTGATTGAGATAGGGGAGAGATGGCTCATGAGGGTATTCATAGCAGTGTGGAGAGAAAGGCATATACCAGATGACTGGATAATATGCATACAAGAACAAAGGGGGCATCCACTACTGTGGCAGTACAGAGGCATCAAACTTCTCACTTTGCATCAAAGTTCTGTAGAGGGTGGTTGATAAATGGATATGCAGAATAGTAGAATGTAAGATGGGAGATGAGGAGTTTGGATTCAGGTCAGGATGCAGCACAACAGACCCGATGATTGCAATGAGACAGATAGTTGAGAAGAAGCTAGAGATGAGGAAAGAGTCCAACTGTGCATTCCTAGACCTGTAGAAAGCATATGACTTGGTAACAATAAAGATGATTTGGGCAGTACTGAGGTGGTTCGTAGTCCCAGAAGCATTTGCAGAATTAGTGCAGGCTATGTACAAGGACCCAATGACAAAAACAGTGTTTGGTCTCACAGATGGGTCCCCAGTGGGAGTGGGTGTGCACCAGTGTTCAGCTCTGAGCCCACTGTTGTTCATACTGGTGATGGACTACATTAGTAAATAGGTCAGATGGGGCAGATCAACAAAGTTGCTGTATGCAGACAATGTGGCATTACAGGCAGACACTGAACAAGAACTTCAGCAAAGGATAGAGGAATGAAATGCAAAACTGAAGGCACACTGGATGAAACTAAGCACAGATAAGACAGTGGTAATGGCAGCAAATTGGGGAAATCAGAAGAAGCTGAGAACTGAGATAAAAGGGAAGATAATGGACCAGGTAAATAGCTTCAAGAGTTATGGGAGGGTTGTTTGAGGAAAAGGGAAGTCTGAATGAAGAAGTGAAAGCTGGAATCAGAGGGGCTGCAGTCAAGTGGCACAGTGTGTCAGGTGTAGTGTATGATAGAAGAATGCCAAAGAAGCTGAAATGTAAGGTGTGCAAGACAGTGGTACAACCAGTACTACTGTATGGTACAGAAAGTTGGGCAGTAAAGGCAGAGCAGATGAAGAAGCTAGAGGTGATGGAAATGAAGTGCCTGAGAAGCATGGTAGGATACATACTGTGTGACAGTTTAAGAAATAAGAGCATAAGAGCAGAAGCCAACTTAACTCCAATTACAGAAAAGATCAAAGAGAACAGATTACCATAGTCTGGATATGTGCAGAAAAGCAGAAGACAATTTGATGAAGAAGATTTGGGACAGACAGGAAGAAAGTAAGAGAAAATGAGGATATCCAGCAAAGAGGTGGATGGATTGTGTGAAAGAAGATCTGTGACAGTCAGGCATGACTGTCGAAGAAGGCAGGAGTGTGACACTGACTCAACAAGGATGGCAGCAGTTAACACGATACCCAGACCCTATGTAAAAAATGGGAAAAGGGGTGTGCTGATGATGATGATTACTGGAGGGATCAATGGGATGAGCTGACACATATTTTGTGGGATTCAAACCTATGTAAAAAGAGAAAGCATGCATTTCCACATAGGTGATTATCCCTCATTGCCACAGAAGATGGGTTGGTCAGTATTGTCATTACATATACAGTAAACTCTCAGCTAACTGGAACTCAAGCAACCAGCACTCTCAGGCAACCAGCAAAAAAAAAAAAAGTGGAAGAAATACAATACAATTTTCATGTGTTGCACTTTCTATTTCCCCTCCCCTGCAGAAATGTACCGTACATTTTAGAGTTTTACAGTTTTAAAAAGGAAGATAGGAATACATTTCCTCTCTTTCCCACCGTGAGAAGAAGTCTAACCAAACAAATACTATAGGGTACAGTATTTGTCAGGCCTATTTTAATAGTAACTCTCAAACAACCAGGAACTACATTTATCCAGCATCTACCAATCCCCATGGGTGCCAGTTAACTGAGAGTTTACTGCATACAGATTAAAGAGTGTCTGGTGCTATACTTCAATTAGGCCTGTATGTGTATGACATTAAAATTTCCTGGCTTTGCATTCTCAGGTTTGCTTCAGGACTAATGTCTGACAATATACTGGAAAGGGATAGACTTACATGACTTTAGTAATAGAGTCTGGAGCTATGATACATACCTTGCAACACATTCTGTTTTACAGTTACACTTGGGTTATGGGAGGGCTGTAGATGACAGTCAGTAAAGTACTGTGTCAATCCGAGATATGGAACTACATTTTTTTATTATTATTACATAATCATCAGTGCCATGATAAACTAGTTACCCACATAATACATATGATACCTACAAAAGTATGTTTATGTTCAATCAACATGTTATAAATAGCCATTGGTATGTAGTATTACCTTTATAATCACATTTTTTGGAAAAATTGCAGTGCAACACCCTAAGTAAAAAGTGCTTTCTGCTGGATTAAAACCCTGGCTCACATATGCTATGGCCATGAACATATTGTACTTAACACCTGAAGCCACAGGGGAAAGGTAGGCAGCAGGTGTATTTTCCACACTTGGTACTGCCCTGAGTACTGACAGACACACCTCACTGCTGAGCCTGTTGAAGCAAAAGAAGGCAAAGTAAATTTAATCTTACACTTTATTCCTTAAGTAGGGAAATTTGTTTGTGCATAAGAAGGAAACATTAAAATGCAAAAGGCAATAGTGAACATATATTATTTCTGTAAATAACCATTATGTCCATTCCACAGTTAAAATTAACTACTGTGGGACTCCAACCCTGCTTTACCATTCTTATCTGTTGTTTAACTCAACTTATTTACACCTTGTGTTACAAAGACAGTTGGATAAAAGGTGTAATTTCTGCAGTCATTGCCATCCACGTTGCAAACCTCCGAGCAAAGGCACTGAGCAGGTTTGCATTTCATAAGTCAATCGACATTAAATTTTCAACTTTTAGCCAGTTAACCATGTTTGCTCAAATCCATGCTCTGCTCAAATGTTAAAGCCAATAAATAAATGAATAATAATGGAAACAATTAGCTCAGCACTTGAACCATCAGACTACTGCACTTACACATCACAGTTGTAGTGGGTTATCTCTCTTTGCCACAGACACAGCATTGCAAGATTAATCAAATAATGTGCATACAAGCAATTATCATCTCATGCCCAGAATCAAAATGTTGAATTTTTATTTGTAACTCTTGACATTAAATCATTATTTAGTGTGACACCTCTACAATATGGATTAGAAGCACTGCGTGACTTTTTAAGTAGAACTTTTGGCATAGTTGGTAGAGAAGTGGAAACAATTTGTGAATTGACAGAAGCGGTGTTGACTAATAATGTATTTATGTTTAATGAATGCACATACATACAGAAAAATGAGGTAGAGATGGGCACCCCAATGGCAATTCCATATGCCATTATTGTTCTTTCATGCGGGAAGAGCAATTTGTTTATAGTGCATTTCATCCTTTTTATGACAAAATATTATTTTTTAAATGCTTTGTGGATGACATATTTTTCTTGTGGGCTGGTAATGATGCTGAACTGAAGTATATATAGAATATTTAATTAGAACCACTAACTTTTTGAAATTTACAGCCCATTTTTCTGTGGATACCATCAATTATCTAGATGTTAGTCTAACCAAATGTAGTAAAGGTATTAATACTTCGATATATAGAAAAGAGATGCACTCCAACCAATATGTCCACAGAAATAGTATGCATGACATACACACCTTTAAGGGTGTAGTCAATGGACAAATGTTAAGAACCAGTCAACTAAACATGGATGGGGCCAACTGTAAATTGGAACTGGACAGAATGACCACCGATTCTAAATGCTATGATTATAATAACTCAATATTAAGATGTACAGCAGATAAAGTTATTATGAAAAGAACAGGCAAAGCAAGACCCCACTTTTGTAGTAATACTAGCCATGTTAATTCTGGTCATAACTCTATTAAAAGTAATAATATACACTATGTCACAATATATAACCGTAGATCAGAGGGTATTAAGAACATTATCAGAAATAATTGGGACATTCTTAAAAATATGTCATGCCTGAGATAATCAGAATAGTTGGAATGGCCCCCATGTTCCCATATCATACCTGTCTGAATTTGAAACAAAGATTATGCTATAAGAACTTTAAAAATAATAAAAAGTTGAACATAAGTAGAAAACAGGGTACATTTCCTTGTTATAGTTGCATATGCTGCAATGATATAAATAGAAGTTGTGAATTTATACATCCTAATACTAATAAGAAATATATTTGTAGGTGTTTTGCAACTTGTAATACTGCTGCCATTGTGTATATGGCACGCTGTAAGGTGTGTCAAGCATTCTACATAGGGTAATGCACAAGAAGGTTGAAGGACAGAATTAAAGAACACAAATCTGAAATACGTAGAGAGGCAGCAAATAATGCTTTGGGTAAGCATATGAGGGAGAAAAGAAGTACACATACATTTAACTTTAGAGTGATTGACATCAGACAGAAGAAAAAAGGGGGTATCTTAATAAAGAGTTAGAAGTATGTGAATACTCATGGATCACACTTTTAGAAGTTGATTGTTTTCCAGGTTTAAATACAGCAGTAAGCATTAAACTTATTTTAAAAAGAAGACAGTTAACTTTGAAATAAAACCTTGTGTGGAGGGTCATAGTTAAATGGTTTACTTATTTTATGGCTATACTAACTTTCGGTAACATTTTACATGTATATGTGTCTTTAAACTGAAGTTCTTAAGACAACTGTGTCATCTGATTAGTCTTATGGTTTGAATTTACTATTTAAATGAAGGCATTTGATCTCTTTTTTTACACACTGATGAAGGATTGATCCCAAAAGCGTTGTCATTCTTTTCCTGTTTGGAATAAATGCTGCATTTTACCTTAACATTTCCAAGCTTTGGATTGTTTTACTACAGTTTCGGTAAAGTCAGCATTTCTGAGTTGTCAAATCTCCTTAATTTCCACTTTCAGTTATGTGATCATTCAGCAATTCAGTTTTATGGCATTTCAGGTTGGGCATGTGAACTTGAGTTGTGTGATTTTGATATATTTAAATCTGACAACTCAAGTTCACATACCCGACCTGAAATGCCATAAAACTGAATTGCTGAACAATCACATAAATGAAAGTGGAAATTAAGAAGATTCAACAACTCAGAAATGCCGACTTGTAAATTTTGTACTTTCAAAATTTTGACTTCCTTGTGGTCAAAACCATAAGATTGAAGTTTTGAAACTTTGAACCATCTAAATGGAGAAGGGCATACAGCGTGGAGTGGTTTATTTACCATTTTCCTCACTGTAGTGTCATCCCAGACATGTTATATTTAATTAGCAGGGGGCATGGACAGTGCAGGGGGATTGGTCCCCTGCAGATTAAGTAAGAAAAAAATATATATTTTTTGTTTTTATTTTTTTTTTTTAATTTACATTTCAAAGTTTCAAAACTTTGATCTTATGGTCTCCACTTATATATACTTATAAACAACTTGAAATATAGGTAAATAGGCATTGCCTTCTGTCTTTTCTTTATAGCTGAGGAAGAGATAAGATATATCAAAAGAGTAGTGGGCTTGTTGAATCCACTAGTAAGTCACGACTACAGTTCTATACAATAATATTTGTTTAAATGATTTCATTATATATTGTATTAATCTTAATTGAGTTAGTAGTGGCCATTCATTACATTACTCAAACCAAGACTGACATATATATCAGTACACAAGTACAGTATTTTGTTTTAAACTATTTCTATTGTGCATGAAAAAGTACGCACCACTTAGCTTAGATAAATGTAGTGAAATCATTATATTGCTGTAGAGAAGACTGAGAGATGTGTCAGTGTGTAACTGCAGTACTCGTATCTTTTTTTCTCAATATTTTTATTAAAGATAAAATAAGAGAGTTAACACTGTCAAATACATTGATCATACTGATCCGACAACTTTTAACAACAATGAAACTAAATTAACTATTTACATTATTTACAGAGACCTGAACGTCTGAATATTACAAATATTTTAAGAAAGTACTTTCAGTGAAGCAAACAAATAATGATTAAACGGGGTTAAAATCAGTTTGGAAAGTCTCAGTTGGGTTAGAAACCTTTTTTCCATGGGTTGTTAGTAAAATTCCTTGGATATAGTCTAAGTTCTTTAGTTCTGACTTTCTTGTTTATGGTTTCTTCTAGTAAGGAGAGAAATCCATCAAAACTTGCAGAGAGGTAGTACAGGTTAATTTCTTGTAATACATTCCCTGGCTACTGCTAGTATTGTCCATAATAAGTATGAATGTGATTTATTCAAAGGAAAGATGTCATCAACATTAAGAAAAAATAAAGTTTTACTTAATGTAAAGTTATCTGAAAATAAAGCTGAAAGAAAATCATTAATATCGCTCCAAAATTTCCTTAGTTTAGAGTAATCATAGGAAATATGGAGCCAGTCTTCATTACATTATGTTAGACATCTCCAGCAAATGATGTTTTAGATTTTTTTAATTTAGCAATTTTGTCAGGAGTTAAAAATGTTCTGTGTAAAAACTTCCAAGTAAATACACTCCAATATTGTCCCCAAGAAATAAGTTTTACTGAAGATAGAATTTTAAGTTTTCCTGTCTGGGAGAGACTATGTGGCAGCCCTTTAATCATTGTGTTCCATTGCTTAGTTGTTAAAATGAACCTGTAATAATAAAAAAAAAATACTGTATAATTTGGATATTAAATTTTCAAACTGCTGGTTATTAATATTTCTGATATGATTGTAATTAAGGGAGGGTCGTCTAAATATGAAAAGTTCTGAATAATTCTGCATAAGTCTTGAGAATAAGCAATTACACTTTGTAGTAATAATCAATCTTGTGGTGATAAGTTACTCTTTTATAATTTGCTAAAGTTGTAAAGTTTCCAAATCTTTAATATATTGTTTCCAACAAATACAATTTTTAGTTTCCCATTCATTCAATATGTTAATGTGAAGCTTATCCAGGTAGTTTTTTGGAGGACTTTAAAGGGGATTATTAGGTCAAACCAGGATTTGATATCTGCATTTGAGTATATTATTTTTCTAAAATTGTTAATAATGCTATTTAGATAGTTTAGTTTTGTGGGATTTGTCACTTTATATTGAATGGTGTGATAATAAGAAACCAGAACTTATTATAGGGATGTTTGGAAGGAATTTTACATGACAGTGAGTTTAAATTCTGTGGTATAGCTATATGAAGATCTTTCCAATTTGAGTTGTAATTTGAATCAATTTAAATTAATGTACTTTTACGTAATGATGCTTTGAAGTCAGGGAATCTTAAACCACCACCATCCCAAGATCTAATATGGTGCATATAAGCAATCCTATTTTTGTTTGGGTACCATAGGAAGTTTAATAATATTTTATTTATGATTTTAATATAGTTATTCCCATGATGGGTGTCTAGAGCCAGAACAATATATATTATATATATATATATATATATATATATATATATATATATATATATATAAACATTTTTGGAAGGATAGTCATTTTTAACAATTGCAGTCTGTCCTCAAATGAAAAAAAAAACATATTGTTCCAGCTGCTTATGTATATGTATACCTGAGATATTATGTTTTTATAATTTGTTTCTTGCATATTTTCCAAGTTTTTGCATAAGGTTATCCCTAAGTAGTTTAGTGTATTAACTTGCTCTTCGGTGATGCGTTGGTTAAGTTGTTGAGCTTTCCCTTTGCATTAAGAATAATTTGTTTAGATTTAAAAGTGCAGGCCTGAAAATTTTTGAAAGTTACTTATTATTGTGTCCAGTTCTAATATTTCTTTTTTGACTTATGTAAGGTAAGCAGAATATCATATGGAAATAGTGTTATTTTAGAACTGTATTAATTATAAATATTAATACCTCTGATTTCTTGATTATTTCTTATTGATGACATTAATATTTCTATGACAAGGGCAAATAACATTGGGGATAAAAGGCAAACTTTTTTTTTTTTATTTTATTTGACATTCCTTAACTATATTTGTCCAACTGAGCTAGAAGCACATTTTCGGTGGATACCCGAGGAGAAAAGCTCTAATATATTTACACAAAATGTATAGTAATTTACAAAGTAATTAGTGTGCAATAGTACAATGAGGAATATGTACATGAGCAACAATTTTAACAGTTGAAAGTAAGTGACAACATTGATTATGACAACAGCATAAATATCTCAATTTTAACAGTTGAAAGTAAGTGACAAAATTGATTATTATGACAACAGCATAAATATCTCAGTGATGATAAAAAATATGACACAGTGCAAATAATTCAGATGCAAACCTACACTGATTACATTGTTTTAGAAGAAGTATATGCAGTGTTTACTGAGAAGTGAGATAACCTGAGTAGAGCATGCAAGTATATGAAGGGAGTATGAAAAAGAGAAAGATAGGCTGTGAAGTTCATAGTAGAGGAAGAGAACTGAGATGAAAATAATGAGGTGAGATTGAAAAGGATGGAATGGTTAGATAGGTTCCTGGCATGGGTGGATCCTAGAGCTCAAGACGAACAGTTTAACTTGCTTTCTGAATAGTGAAGTATTTGAGAGATTTCTACTGGAGTAAGGAAATTTGCTTCAAGCAGAAGACACATTGCAGTTATACAGAAATTTACCTATATTTATATTTGGTCCATGTATGTCTAGGAGCTGTTTTTCAGAGCTTCTGAGTGATCTGGAGGGGTTGTAGAAGGAGACTAGAGTGGACAGGGAGGAGCAGGCAGAAAGCTTGTAAAGGATAGAGTGGGTGATATGAAGTTGAGGTATAAGAAGTTGGTAAGGGTGTTCAGGCCATTGCAATTGTGTTAGTGCAATGCAATGGTGGGTTCTCTGAGGTTGTTTTGTGCAAATCTGGTGATTTCATTATAGGTCTGTTCAAGTTGTGAGATTAATATGGATTGCAGGTTTGTGAAGATGGGAGCAGCATAGAGGAGGCTATGTAGTAGGAATGCTCTAGCAAGGGATAGTTTAGCTTCAGGAGTAAGGAATTTTTTTGTTTCGATAGTGTAGTCCCAATTTTTGGTGAGTTGTTTTTGATACAAAGGTGTATATGCTGGTCAAATGTAAGCTGGTCATCTATTATGGTACCAAGAAGTTTTGTGTGAGGGTCAATTTTGATGATGGTGCTATCAAGTAAGGAGATGGGAACGGAAGATTTGTGGTCAGTGAATGAATTAGGAAGGAAGAGTAATAGTTTAGTTTTCTTAGGATTTAGGATAAGCTGATTTTCATTGAGCCATTTTTCGACAGAGTGAAATGTGTTTTGGGTGAGGGAGAGGAGATGATCTATGTTATTAGAGGAGGTGATGAGGGTGGATTCATCTGCACATTGGATAAGAGTAGAGTGTTTGCAGGCAGAGTGGAGATTATTGGTAAAGATGTTGAATAGAAGGGGATGTGGATAGAACCTTGGGAAACCCCTGTGTTTATGGGCAAGAAGGGGGAGAAAGCAGAGAGCCAACAGACAGATTGTAGTCTATCAGATAGGAAGGTGGAGAACCACTGCATGGTGGAAGGAGAGAGGCTGAGTTCAGTTAGTCTTGTTAGTAGTTTAGAGTGAGATACTGTATCAAATTCTTTGGATAGGTCTAAGAAGAGACACGATACAAGTTGTTTATTTTCATTGGCCTCAGCAGCTGTATGAGTAAAGGATAAAAGGGCTGTAGCAGTGCTGTGGTTAGGCCAGAAACCATGTTGAGGAGGTTCTACTGTATGAAGTATTTAAGAAGTTTTGAGTGGATACATTTTTCTAGATTTTTTGAAAGAAGTGCTATTATGGCTATAGGTCAGAAGTTAGAGGAGTTGGTCGAGTTACCGCCTTTGTGCAGTGTTTTGTGCCTTTGGTTATGGGAATGTGCTTTGAAGAGAAGTTGCCTAATTTGAAGTATGCCAAATTATCTTTATAAATAGCCTTTATCATGGAAAAGAAGGATACTGGGAAAGAGAATGTTTTTAGTGTTTCAAACAAAAAAATCCCAGTTTACAGAGTCAAATGTTTTTTTATGTCTAGACTCACCAACAAAGTTTCTTTATTTTCTTTGTTTAAGAATTCTATTAATGTTAATTTTCTTTTGATATTATCATGAATGTGCCTTTTATGAATAAACCTGGTCTAGTCATTATGAACTAATTTTGAAAGTGGAACCTTTATTTTGTCCACAATTGTAGACATAAAGATTTTCTAGTCATTATTTAATAAGGAAATTGGTCAATATGATTTACATAGCTGTGCAGCTTTGTTGGATTTAAGAATAGGGGTAATCAAGGAGTATCTTCAAGAGGGAGGGCTAAATGTTTTAGTTTGTACTTCAACCAGGGTGTTATGAAGTAACAATATAATTGAATCTGGAAAAAGCTTATAAATCTAGATTATGATGTCATCTATGCTGGATGCCTTGTTTGGTTTAAGGTTTTGATTTATTTTTGATTTCATTTAGAGTTATTCATTTCTGAAGAGTTGTACAAATTTGTTTTTGGGGATGCCCTTCAAATTTAAAGTGATTAATTCTTGGGCTATAACTATTTTGTTTATATTATCAGAGTTATAATGTTTGATGAAATTATATCTTAATGCTTCTGCTATATCGTTGATATCAGAAACTGTCTTGTTAGTACCTTCATGTAATAATTTTAAGATATTATTTGCCTTTGAATGTAATTTTGCTGTTAATGACACATATGCATGTGTTTGGGAGTAAGAGAATAAGAGTTTAATTTCATTTTTCTAATTCTAAGTTTGTTTTGTGTGCTAAAATATCTAGGTATTTCTTGTTTAATGCATATATTTATTTTTTTATTTGAGTTTGATTGTGATAATCTAGATCTCAAGGAGGTTAATTGAGATTGTAGGTTCTGTTGTTTTGATTCCAATTCCTTAAGTTTATTATTATACCAGACTATAGTTTTACCATAAATATATACTTTTAGAGTATCCCAAACCATAATAATGTTTGTTTCAGGGTTATTATTAGTATCTAAGAAGTTTAATTCTGATAATAACCATGGTTTGAAGTCTTTTAGTTTGGTGATACAGGGAGGAATTCTAGTAATAGTATTTATTTCTGTGAAGTCTATTTGTATATTTAACATAAGATAATCATGGTCTGATAAAGCACAAGGAAGAATAGTAAAGGATCAAAGCTTTAAGTTTAAATCATTAGAGATAAGGACTTTATCTATTCTTGTTTGAGTTTTGTGGGTATAACAGAGTGATTTGTTATTTTTAGAGTTATATGTATCAAACAGATTATGAGAATTTATCCATTTCTTAAGAATTTTAGCAGTAGATGTTAGTCTATGTGGGTGACTACTTGCTGTATCAGAATTATATAGCAAGCAGTTAAAATCACCCCCAAGAGTAAGATACCCTTTTGATATACTATTAATAAAATCAAGATGTTGCTTGGCAGTTGAAGCACCCAATTCTGGGAACCAAAAAAGGTAAGCAAGGATCCAATTTCTATGATTGAAATTTAGGATAGTGATAGCTAGCAGTCCCTTGGGGTCTTCATGCTGATATAATATTTGAGGACAGATAATATACCATATAAGTGTTTGGTTTCCAAACATCCTTCTCTGTATTTTTAAAATGGGTTTCCTATAGGAATACTATTTGTGGTTTGTTTATGTGAGGTATCTTAAAAGGTTTGATCTTTTCTTTGAATTATTGACACCATTTATATTAAGTAAGGCTAAAGATAAAGACATGGTGAGGTATAGGAGTAGTTTAGCCAATGGTCAATTGATTTTATTATCTCAAAACATTCAATGAAAATTTGAGACTTCCAATTTGTATAAGAGACATATTTGCAAGAACCATGACTGTGAATGTGATGTGAAGTATATTAGAATTAGGCCTGAGAGGAGAAATAAACAACAAAATAATCATGTTAAATATAAAGAATAAAGTAGGGTATTTCCCCAACACATACATGGAATTAAAAAATAACCCAGTTTGAAAGATGAGATAAAATCAATCAAACTGATTTTGCAAACCATCATGAAAATACTTATCAGCTAAAATGCAGTAATAAAGAGGCGTGTACTGTAAACATACAATTGATTGAACAGTTTTAACTAGGTTTATAAAATACAGTGAAGAAAAGGATACACGCACATATATTAGTATTTTAAGTTACATATGTACTAGTGGCTGTTGAGGTTCCTATCTTTGACATGAATTACTATATGAGATCAAATGAGTTTCAAATAAGTTCAAAATCATTATCTATTAGCTAGAGTCAATACAAATTAATATTTGAATTATATTATCCAAAAATGAACAGGCAAACAGGAAGTTGTGCACCCCTTTTATGAGATATATATATATATATATATATATATATATATATATATATATATATATATATATATATTTTTTTTTTCAAATTATTTATGCACATATATTAGAAAATATTGTGAACAACAGTAATTAACATCAAAGGAGACTATAGTCTAGCTCAGACATTTATATCTAATTTAAGTGTATGTCTGTCGAACTGTAAGTCTCTCATTTTATATTAAAAAACATGTTAGTTAACCAACAGCTTGTGTAAAAATCTTTGGGACAGTGTAATGCATACATAAAAATGCATAAATGATTGCTTGAGCATAGTTATTCATCGACACTTTAATATTTTGTTCATCTATAGATGAATGTACAAATAAAAGATCCCAACGATTTCTCTTAGATTAACATTAAGGGGCTTCACAGTTACCTCAGTGAAATAGATTAAAATACATTATACTAAGATGAATAGGTAATATTGGACTACATTTATTTTTATAGGGTTAAAAGTCTGAACGCATTATTATCTATATTATTTGTATCAAGAATTAGTGAATAACCAAATCAATAAAGGGAAAGTGTGTCAACTACATTAAAATGTGCTTATTGCAGGCTGTTCACCAATATTGAAAATAAAACTTCATATAGGTCATTCTTATAATGGTAATATTGCAGTGTCATATAGCTTCTAAGCATTCTTAAGTATGAGTCAGTGCTGATTATTACATTTCTTATATTATTAAAACAAACTTCTTTACATTACATTCTATTGCATCTTCTATGTAGCTGCAAATAGTTTATTATGTGTTATATTCTAACCATTCATCTTGCACCTATTTATTATTTCTTTTAATTCTGCAAGGTCTTCTTAACTTGCTCCTGCTTTCTAAACAATCTCAGTTGAAGTGTAGCCCTTTTAGATATTTTACATATAGCAGTGAAATTCCAACAGACTTTGTAATAGAGATGCAAGTTATATGTTCATTAAGGAAAAGAACCTTATTGATGTAACAATGCTTGCATTTTTTAAGTTTACCACCAGAGACTTTAAATATCAACACATGCATTTTTAATCGATGTTAAAGCTAATGGCTTACACCTTTTATTCACCTTATAAATGGCAGATGATCCTTAAGACTTTTTCTTGCTCAAGATTCTTACATTTATAAAAGCTTCCATATATCCAAAATCTGCTGATTGGACGGGACTTGAAGCCACTATCTTAGAGCAGCTGTCTACAGTATCATAATCACATTCAACTGTATGCCTATTCACTATAAGAGCAGCCAGCAAAAGTTCTGAGAAGCACTGTTTGAGAGTGGCATCCTGGACCATCTCACACATGTTCTTGTCCATAGTAATGAAGCATGTGATTATTTATTTATTTATTTATTTTTGGTTAAATGTAACTGCATTAATGTCGACAATTAGCAAAGCTGCAGCACCTTCTTGCCAAAAAATATTATTAGATGACAGCCATATAAACCTTCGAGCCTTATGCAGCAATATGAATAAGCTGTTAACCAGACTCTCCTATACAAATACTTGTCTTCAGTCTAATAGAACTTCCTTGGCACTGAAGCTTGAGAATAAAGTTATATCAAGATGTTCTCAAAGGTTTGCACAGTTTGCTGTCTTCAAGTGTTACATAATGAGGAAACACTACTAGAGACTTTAAATTGTGTGTATATTTATGTTTCTAAGTCTGGACTGATTTAGCCTTATACTTATTTCTGTCAGCTCTAATTTAAATTACTAATCATATTAAACTGTTATTTTCCAATTTCTATACATAAACTTGAAATTAGTAACTTTCTTATATAAATAAAAAAATCGAACATACTTAAATGTAGCACTCCGATTGTTTTCAGTTTTAATTAGGAGGTTTGAAGTTAAGATGCATTTTTAATACTGTTCCCTAGGCTTCCTGTAGGGTGCAAGTTAGCAGAACAAACCAACAGCTTCCAGAAGCCTTAGAAAAGACAGAGTAGTTTGAAAACACCTCAAGGGTCATCTTGAGGTAAAAAAAAGCTTCACGTCAAATGTAAACTGCATTCTTTGATTAAAAATAGCTTAGTGAGGTAAAAAAGGAAAATAAAACTTAAAAAATGTTGCCACATTTACTCATGGCTGTTTTTCTAGTTTTTCACAGTCTGTCTTATTTGCAGATACTGTATCATTAATAAAACATTAATCTGAGCATTTAAGGTTAAATAAATAAAAAAAACTGTTTATCTAATGTAATTAAGTTATTCTGCCACTTTATATTATGTAGTTGGTTAAACAAGCTGCATTGTATTTTAATAAATATTAGATACATATGTATGCAGCATGGAGCCCTCCCCAACTCACTTAAAGAAGCAGCTGCATGCATTAGATTTACTAACAGTGCCTTATCTCAAAATCAACTCTTTTTTTTTTTTTCTTTTTTTTCATAGGTTCATAGGTTCATACTAGGCTATCTTCCCAAGGGCATTTATAAGCCTAGCCAGAGTTTTGTGGCTTTCGCCACCCCCTTAGTTTGGAGGATACTATGCCCATTATTTTGCTGTGCCTCTGTCAAGCAGTGACACTGATATAATCCCTGGGGTATATCTGCGATCTCCCATCCATTGGTCAAGATTTCTCTTGAATAAAGCCAGCGAGGTGCTCTGCCTCACATGTACCGGGATTTTGTTCCACAGCATAGGGAGTCTCTGGGTGATGAATCTGTCCCTCCAGCAGGTCCTATTAATAACCGTGTCAAGGTTTAAGTCTCCCGCCCTTGTAGTTCTGAGGGATCTAGATTTTTTGAGGTGAAGCATGTTCATCAATTCTGGGTTGGACATGGCCTTGTATGTCAGGCACAGGTCACCTCTGAGCAGACGGTAAGCGACTGAGTAGAGCTGAAGTTCCTTCAGTCGGGCAGCATAGGACATATTTTTGAGACCCTTTATCCTTTTTGTGAGGAACTTTTGGGGCCTTTCCAGTTGCTGCAGGTGTCGTGTCAGGTACATTCCGAATGGGGCATTGTACTCAATCATTGGCCTGATGAGTGATGAGTACAGGGGGACGATGACTTCCCTTGATCTAGATGCGAATCCCTTCATGATCAGGTGGGCAATGTAGAAGGTCTTCCTAACTACTTTGGCAACGTGAGTATCAAATGAAAGGTTACTGTCAACCTGGGTACCCAGATCCCTGATAACCTCTTCTGTGCTTAGTGGGTTGCCGCCTATATGGTAGCTAGGGGTAACCTTGTTTTTCCCGAAGGGTATGACTATGCATTTTTTGGTGTTTAACTTTAGGCCATGGTTCTGGCACCAGTTTCCATTTCTATAAGACCCTTCTGAAGGATATCTGTGTCAGATGTGTTCTCAACTATGATGCCCAGTTTGCAGTCATCTGCAAATTTTGTCAGCCATAATCCTCCTGTGTTTGCTTGTACTTCTGAAAAGTAGATGCCGAACAGGAAAGGGCCCAGGACTGAGCCCTGTGGGACACCACTTGTGACAGGCTTTGAGTCTGACATGGCGCCAGCGACTCTGACCCTGTGGGTTCTTTCACTTAGCCAATTTGCAACCCATCTTGTGACGTATGGGTTTACATTTAAGCTGATGAGTTTTTCAATGATACCTGAGTGGGGTATTGTGTTGAAAGCCTTTGCCAGGTCAAGGTAGGCTGTGTGGACTGCCTTTCCCTCATCAATGGCCTTGGTGACTGTTTCGAAAAAGTCCACCAGGTTTAAAAGGCATGATCTGCCCTTGACAAAGCCGAACTGGGTCAGATCCAGAGTCTGCAAGTCTCCTATGTCTTTATTTATGAGTTCCATTATGATCCTCTCCATAGCTTTGCAGATCAAGCTTGTCAAGCTGATGGGAAGGTAATTTCCCGGGTCGGTGGAGGCACCTCCTTTGTGAAGTGGGACCACAGTTGCCGTACGCCACTCCTTAGGCACGTATCCTGAGGTGAGGCTAAGATTAAACAGCTGCCCTAACTGCGGGTTTAATTCCTCATTGAGTTCATGGAGCACACATCCGGGGACACCATCTGGTCCCATGGATGCTGTGTTTTTTGCCTTGGAGAGAGCAGTTCTCACCTGAGTGTTTGAGATGTTTGGGGGGCTATAATTCTCTGGTATAGATATCTCACCTTTTTTGGGGGGGCGAGTTTGCACTGAACCTCTCAGCCAGTATGTTGGCAATGTCCGTAGGATCAGTAATTTTTACATCATTTTGAACTAATTCTGAGCATATCTGGGAGTTTCCTCCCAGGTTTCTAACATAGCTAAAGAAGGCCTTATGATTGTCCTTTGAGTCCTTGGCGACCTTTCTCTCAAAATTTGCCTTGGATGATTTTATGAGAGATCTTAATTTTTTACTTATAATGATCAAGGGTGTTTTCCCTTTTAAGGATTTTGCTCTATCTTGTAGTAGCTTCCTCCTTTTGTTGTAGAGCTTGTTTATGGCTGGGGTCCACCAAACTGGACGCTTGCTTTTGGTAAAAAGGGTCTTTGTTTTGTTTGGGATTGCCTGATCCATGCAGTCCTGTAGGTGCTGGTAGAAGGCATTTGTAAGTGATTCAGCGGCTTGAGTAATGGTTTCCGCAGTCTCGGGGGCCATAAAAGAGACCACACTAGCCTTTAGAAGTGTGAAGTCGGCTTTTGAGAAGTTCTTCAATGTGGTCTTTTTTATCTCAGGTGGGGGCTATAAATTATCTCAGTATGCAATGAGATTAAACTTTTTAAATAATTCCTTAATATTATTGCTGTAAGTTAACTATTTGCCCTGTGTGTTAAATTATACTTAAAAATCATTAATTACTGTAATGGTGCATTATGCATGAATTAAGAAACATTAATCACTAACAAAAAAAAAACAAGATTTGATTATTTTTTTGCTAGTTGATTCTCTGAGAGATGAATTTGCCATGCAGCTGAAGTTTTTTGTTTCTTATTTTTTACTTCATTCCATGTATTTTTCTCAGATGTTCTCTGTAAATAAGACAGGGACAAGTCCATATCCTCTGGGAAGGTTGTTAGATTACTGTTTATTATAAAGAAGATAGCTTCATACAGGTTGTTAAAGGTTCTTGTACCAGAAGAGAGGTGCATTTTGATTTTTGCCAGATACAACATTTAGGCTCTAATGTTGTTTTGTTTCAGACGTTTAACCAGTGGCCAACATTTATTCCTCATTTCCAGAATTCTCACAGAGTAGTCATTGTCAAATCTGATGGGGTGTTGATTCAATTTTAACACTAGCTCCTTATCAAGGTAAGAAAGGAACTTTATAACAATAGATCTCGGTGTTGCTGTTGAGGATGTGAGCACTGGCTTACAAGTTGCGCTATGAGCTCTTTCTATACCAAACAAGAGCCCCTCTTGTAAGTCTAACATTTTGGGAATAAAATCATGTTTTTACCTTCTGCCTTGTCTGGTACTCTGAAAATTCAGATATTGCATCTTGTCTCCCAATTTTCAAGATCATCAATTTTACTCCTTTGCCATGTATTTTGTTTGAGAAGAAAGTCTGTGTGCAATTCATCCTCCTTTAATCGTCCATCTTTGTCAGGTATGGCTGTCTCCATGTCCATTATTTTATTCTGATGTTGTTGAAAAAGGTATCTAAAAACTTCAGTTTGTTTAGAACTATTCTCACTTAAGTTCTACAGCTTTTGTTAGAAGTCATCTATCTTCAGTAACGGTGACTGTAGAGTGGAAGACACCAGCTGTAGTTCTTTCCTCAGTGCAGCATCAGATTGTGAAGACTTGGAGATGTTCATTTTCCATCAAGTTTAGTCTCAAATAATTTGACAGGAATCGTTTGGAACAAAACTTCAAAGTTTGTAGAGTTAACATTTAAGCTATTAGTAACTAGATTTTGCAAAATTTAAGTACATATATATTAGTCTAATTCCTGTTTATTATTTTAATGTTATAGAGCTCAGAAAAAGTGATGTGCTTAGCTGGTCATCTGGGCTCCACTCCTATGCAGGAAAACTGCAGTGGTCTATCTTAAACTGTTTTCTTTAATGATTATAAGGGATATTGTAAGAGCATTGCACTTAAAAGAATCACACTGAATGCATTACCTTACTGCAAGCAAATGTAACATATATGCCATTATAATGTGCATTAACTTTAATATTTATAAATGGTGTTTGTACTGAATATCAGACACAGAAACATGTACAGAACTTTCAAGGAGTGCACTGCCCTTCCAAGTACGCACAAGCAATTCCCATATGAGTTAGTCTGAAGTATGCATAAGTGCTGTTCATATTCTTCTTCCTAAGTAAACAAGCACTTCAAGTAAGTACTCCCATTGTATGTATAATATCTTCCTGTGCACAAATCTTACTTCAATATTTAAATTATAGTATAAAATTGTCTTAAGAAATCAAATGGGATGTAACACGATGTGTGAATTCATTGTGTATTTTTTCATTTGTCCCCTTCCTTTTTCCTAGGTTTTTATTTATTTAGTTATTTTTGATTTGCATTTCTTCCTCCTTTATTATTTTGATTCTCTCCCATTTATTTTACTTTTTTTTACAGATTTAAATCCCCCCAGGGGCAGCCTAGGTGCATGTCTCTCAGGTTAGGGAGTTCTCATCCTTTGCCTGCCTCAGGACATCCTCACAGAGTCAGGGTGGTGGCATTGATCTTGTAGGCACCCCAGTAAATGGCAGCCTAGAAAGCCTCAATGAAAAGAGGATTCATTATCTGGTAGAGGACATATTTCAGCAGGTATTGGACAGACAGGTTCAGCCTATCAAAATTCAAAACCTCTTTTCAGTGTGTTGAAGACATGGGCACCATCACAGGTCCCTACCCCATCAACATCAAAGTCCTGCAATGCACCACCAACTGGTAGTGGAAGTATTTGAAGCTCTGTGGAATAAAAACTCCTGCGCCACCTAAATTAGGTGGCAATTTCATTGCTGTACAACATAGTCATAACATATAATGCCTGACAGCACTCAGGAGTGTTAAAGTTCTTCTTCATTTATGGTACAGACGGAAACAGAGATTAGGTTATTGTGGGACCACTGCATGGGTCAGCATTACAGATAATGAAAACCAAGATCATATATATTAACAAGGTGAAAATAGGTCAAAGGCAACCACTGAGGGGTCATATCTAACAACTTTGCATAAGAAAAATATAGCCATGTAAAATGTATACAGTTGACAACTCGGTAGAAAAATGTCCTCCAAGTCCCATAAAAGAAGCATATTGCAGTTTATCACTATATACTGCTTGACATCACTACTTCTCATATAGCGATATGTGTATTAAGTTTTTGTCTATGACAGGGATCTATGATCTTGTTTAACTTAAGTATGCGTTATCTCTGTCCCATATGTTCCTGCTGACACCATTTGTTCTTCCTAATTCTCCAAATACATGTGTCCAGTAATCTGATTTGTGATATAGCAACACCTATACATAGTGTCACAGCAGGTGGTCTCAACAGGTTCTCTGGTTCAATTGTTGGCTGGGGTACCTTCTGTGTGCATCCTGCATGCCTTCCTGTTCTCAAGTGGATCTTCTCAGGGTGCACCAGTTTTCTCCAACATTACAAAGGCATATAGTAGGTGGATTGGAAACTCTAAATTGGCAATAGGTGTGAGTCTCTGTGTATATATGTGGTATGGAAGAACAACCAGTGCAGGGCTAGCCACCTGGCAGTGTGACTATTGACTCTAGATGATCATCACTGTGGAAGTGACACCCCAACCTATTGTGTTTGTCAAAAATGTGAGATGAGATCTTTCACATTTAATGTTATCATTTTATTTTTATGTGTTTTTATGTTTATAAAGTCTGACTGTTAAGAAGCCTAGTTGTTCTTATTAATGGCAATTTTCTCATTCTTGGATTTCCCATTTTTGTTATATGTTATGGGGATTTTGACTTTATTCCTGGGAGCAATCTGACAGGATTACATTTAACTGGACCATAATCTGTACTTTTCATGTCAAGTATCATGGACCTTTGGAGCTCCTCAACCTTAGTTTACTTGATGTGCACAACATTTTTTTATCTCCCCTGCTCTGTTTCAGTCGATGTTGAATAATGAACAATATATTATATATAGTTTTTCTGTCTGCCTGCATGTGCATCACATGTCAGTTTACTCAGTACCTTAGTTCCGTCAATATTTAGTTCAATTTGTTTTGATATATTGTACTGTCCCACAGACATAGGTCTGTGTTCTTTGAAATGTGTCTGTTGGGTTTCAGTATGTTAATCTTGGTATACCTATTATTTTCTTGTTGTAGAGCATCTGGGGAGCTTTGATGATGACATACATGCTTTGTGTGTATGTGTGTGTGTGTGTGTGTGTGTGTGTGTGTGTGTGTGTGTGTGTGTGTGTGTGTGTGTGTGTGTGTGTGTGTGTGTGTGTATCTATATCTGGATCTACTGTCTTTGAACGAATTTACGTTTCAGCGAAACATAAATCCGCGAATGCATTTACACAAAAGTGCGTTTCAATGAAAATGCACTTTCATGTAAATCTATTAAAAAACAAACACTTAAAACACTTTTATGCAGGGGGAAAGCCCCCCCTGCACCCCATATGGGGGGCTGTGCCCCCCACCCTCCTACTTTAATATTCTCACTCTGAGATTGCACTACAGTGGAGAAAAGGGAATGTTCCCTCATCCCCACTGTACTATGATCTCAACAACAGTCCGCTTAGCTGTGCATCAACACTAAACGTTGATGTACAACTAAGTTAACATGCAAACCGCATGTTTTTCTTTATTTACCTACTTTGTTTTTTCTTTTACCTACTGATTTACACGAAAGTGCGTTTTCGATAAAATGCACTCTCGCGTAAATTCACTCGGGAATTTCTCATTTCGGTGAAATAGAATTCGCACAAATCAAATAGATCTCTATATCTATATATATTGAGTCTACATTGTAATGTCAAAAGACATATTTGCCAAACACATCTTAATCGACACAGAAATATTGACCTGTTAAAATCCTGAATGGCCACTTCAGCTAATTTTTTCTCAAGGGAAAAAAATCGCTTGGCCGTCATAGGGAATTTGTTCTCTTTCCCACTGTAGGGCAATCTCAGAGTTTTAGTTGTTGTCTGACAAAGATTTTTATGACAAAGTTTATTTTAGAGAAGTCAAACAATGTTATTCTTTTACAAATTCTATGACTGAAGAATGGTTTTGCACTGGAAGAATAACAGAAGCTACAAGGAAGTATTTTATGATTGACAGCTCTAAAGTCAGTAAGGCCTATAGTTTCCAGCACTAACAATAAAACTGAGAGTATGGCCATTTATGTTGACAAGCATTTACAGCAAGTTTGTAGTTAAGAACAAAATGTACATTAAAGACACCTCTGATTTTGTTGACAAGCTTAAAGATGTAAAAATTTTAGATAGTGACTTGTTAGTCACTTTAGACATCAAATAATTATATACGATCATACTGAATAAAGAAGGTATCGACACAGTGAGGTTAGAACTGATAAGGTCAAAAATGTTTTCCAGCAATATGGTGTCTCTTTTGATGGAACTATTGTACATTATCCTGAGTTACAATTGTTTTTGAGTTTTAACAACCAGTTCTTTAGACAAACTAATGGAGTAGCTATGGGGACAGCAATGGCCCCCAGTTATGCACATTTATTCATGAATGGGTGGGAAACCACCCATATTCTTGATAGTGCTTACATGGAGAAATAGTGAC